>NC_080418.1:73001061-73021061 GCF_029873635.1 Malania oleifera | reverse complement strand
TTCTTCAGAGAGCTTGCGAACTTATCAAGGATTCTTCCTTGTGGCGTTCAAATTTTATACCTTCGGTTCATAATTAAGTTATAATCATTAGGTCGGGGTTTGTTACTTTATACTTTTGGTTTATGTTTCATTTATAAACATTGGGTTGAAGTTTCCTATCAAAAATTTGAATTTTAGCTTTCTTGGCAAGCATTCCAATATTGTTTGCTGGGTCTCAACGCGTGTCGGTTGAGGTTCGCATCACCAAAATTCAAAGTTATAGATTTTGTGAAGTTCAGTGGATCCAAATGTCTAGTAACTCTTTTAAGGATGTATTTTCGAAAAAATGGATGCACATTATAATAATGATAAATTGCTCATCCACTATTTCCAAGATAGTTTTACTAGGGCAACTATGAGATGGGACAGTCAGCCTAATTGAGTAAAGATCCACACCTGGAAGGATCTAGCTCGTGCTTTCAATGCCCAGTATAGGCATGTCATTAAGATAGCTCCGGATAGGTTGACTTTGTAGAATATGGAAAAGAAGTCAAACAAATCATTTAAAGAATATGATTACTGATGGAAAGAAATGGCAGCACAGGTTCATCCTTCGATTGAGGATAGGGAAGCAATTTATTTATTTGTTAACACACTCAATGATGCATATTTTTGTCATCTTATCAGAAGTAGTGTTGACCCTATGGGTCATAACCTATTTTGATTATGACAAATACTCAAGTATTTGATGACTTTCAAGTTTGTGTGCAGGATCATACTACCTTTATTGTCTATAAAAATGATTTTTACCAATTGCCTAGAGCTATAATTATTGTGGCCCTTTTTGCTATTGCCAAAATGGCTATGAAGGGGCAAAAAAAAAAAAAAAAAAAAAATTGGGTTGAAATTACGTTGCACTTAATTCATAAAATTAGGTTGAAATTAAGTTGCACCTAATGCATATTGTTAGGGTATACCCATATTTTTTTGCACGATGTATTTGTCATTATCAAAAAGGGGGAGAATGTTGACCTTATAGGTCACGCCCGATTTTGATAATGACAAATACTTGTTGTATTTGATGAATGTTTGAGGTTATGTGAAGGTATACTATTGGTAAGACAAAATGATTGCACAAGGAGTAAAAGTTGAAGGCCATGAAGACCCTATTAATGTTGTACTTTAATGCTTTATTCATTATGGGTCTGTAATAGTAAATACAGTCTAGGCTGTAATAATTATATGCGTCACCTATATGGTATGATAGGTAAGCTCAAACAAAAAATACCTAGAAATGACCCTAGGACACTCACACATGCATATATATATATATATGTATGACTAAATGGGTAGGGTGATTGCATGATTAAGTAGGACCGAAATGCACTCAGTATGCACGTTCGGTCGACTGTACTGCTCAAGTACACTATCACCCGGTCGACCGAGCCATGACCAGTATATTCCTCCCAGTGGACCGAACTCCCTCAGAGTCAACAAATTGACCATACGATCGACCGAGCCTAAAATGCATGCCAACCGCCTAGTTAAGCGAGTTCCCACGTGTGAGAACTCAACGATTTGGTCGACCGAACTACGTAGTTCAAATCCTCCTAGTTGACCGAACCGCGCTAAAAAGGAAAATTGCCCTGAAACCTCCATGTCCAGTCAACCGAACTTGTAGTTCAATTTATACCCAATCGACCGAACTTGCACAAACTCGGTCAACTGAACCTGCTTCGGTCGACCAGTGCTCTCGGGTTGCCATATTATTTTTACCATGATTAAAATATTTAAACGGGGTTAACTTGGTTAAATTGCATTAAAATTTTTATAATAATTCCCTATATGTCCTGGATGACTTTAATAAAGGGGAAGACTATATATACCTCTTCATTTGGAATGATTAGCATCAAATTAGCAAACTTGATTAGTGATTTTTCTCTGAATTCTAAAATCATGCTCTCTCACTTCCAAGTATCCTACACTCATACTTACCTTGCCATATTGCCAAAAATCCGTTTGTAAGTTTGAATTGAGTGTTGTTGCTCTATAGGTTTGCTCTCTCAAGTTTGTGCTTGTTTGATATTATTTTGTTTGAGAGCAAGACCTTGAGTTTTCTTAGGGGACTTTATTAATAAGTCTTTCTCAAGAAGACTTCACTTGAGCTTCAGAGTATTGCACTATCATTGTAATATCTTAAGAAGTTCTTATTTGATTTTGGTTGCTAAAAATTTTTTCAAATAATTTTCAAATATCTCGTGTGTTTCATTTTGAGAGAAATTTTTGAAGAGATATTTGTTTATGTTCTAAATATCTTTGTTGCAATATTCCCCGAGTAATATTATTTGTTGAACAAAAAGATCAAATCCTTTTTGCAAACAAAATCTATGCACATCTTGAGCTTTATACGTTGAGAAAAACTATTCGTTGAGATATCTGAAGTGTTGCTAATATCTTTGTTTGAGCATTGTGATTGAATATATTGCGTGATACAAAGATCGTATTATTAGCACTCTCACACATTGATTATAATGCTTATATAAGTATTTGAGAGTAGACATCTAAGACCATATTGAGCTTACTTCATTATATCATTTGGTGGTGTACGTGATTGCTTAGATTAGGTACACATCTGCTTTATATGAAAGCATAATCACTGTACCAATTTAATTTTTGTGAACATACTGTTGTGTTT
The DNA here is from genome assembly GCF_029873635.1 of Malania oleifera. Taxonomy (NCBI): domain Eukaryota; kingdom Viridiplantae; phylum Streptophyta; class Magnoliopsida; order Santalales; family Ximeniaceae; genus Malania; species Malania oleifera. The sequence goes on along the minus strand of NC_080418.1, from coordinate 73,018,387 downwards.
CCAGGTGTGGCCTAAGGGGGCAGTTATCCAACCCGGTAAGGATTGGTTGTAAAGGTTGAGGTCAGCCCTGTGCTAATTGACCTGGTTTGTTTAGGTGCCGCTCCACCTATTTAAGTGAGCAAGTATTGTGGTAATCCTTGTGCTTGTTAGCCAAGGTGGGGACGTAGGCAATTTTCTGAACCTTGATAACATTTATGCGTGGCACTTTCCTTTTCTATTTTCTGGTGCATGCATAGTTAATTAAATTGTGTCATTTAAATTCTGGTACATATTGTAATTGATTTATTTTACTTGCACTAGATTGACCTTACGGTTGTGAATATACTGTTGTTAGGATATTGACCTATGGAATTAAATTTAAAAACACCAATTCACCGCCCCTCCTGGAATCACGATAAAGCTAACAATTGGTATAAGAGCCATGTAGCATAGACTAGTAGTTATTTTGAAAAAGATCTTATATGGCTCATAGCTCCGTGACCCCTTTCCCTGACGGACCATCTTCCACATGACCTCCAGTTTTCAGTGGTGTTAATTACACCTTTTGGAAAAGTAGATGTGCATCTATCTCCAAAATACAGATTGGAAGGTGTGGAGGATCGTCTCTAGGGGAAATTATGTCCCTATGAAAACAGAGGGTGCAACTAGAGTTCCTAAGAATGAGGAAGAATATGATGATGATGATATGAAAGTTGTTAGTTTGAATGCCATTGCTATGAACATTCTGTATTGTAGTCTTGATGTAAATGAATTTAATAGAACAATAGCATGCTCTACTGCAAAAGAAATCTAGGATAAGTTAGCAGTCTCATTTGAGGGTACTAGGGATGTGAAAGATAGTAGGATAGATATACTGACTAGTGAGTATGAGGCCTTTTGGATGAATGTAGGTGAGTCCATTTTAGAGCATGTACACTAGATTCACACACATCATAAACTCAGTGCATGCATTAGGTAAGACCTATCCAATATATGAGATGATTAGGAAGATCCTTAAAGGATTGCCTCCTGTTTGGGAAGCCAAGGCTACAACCATTGCCGATGGTAGAGGCCTTAAGGCCATGACTCTAGATGAATTGATAGGTTCCCTGATTACCTATGAATTTTCCATAAATGAGAGACTAAATGAACACAATAGGGCGAAGAAAGTGACTATATTGAAAACTTTCACTCACACATCTAGTGAATGCAGCGAACTTGACACTGATGATGATATAGCCATGCTAACTAGAAAATTTAGCAGATTCTTTAGGAAGAATAGAAAGCCATACAAAAGATATAGGGAGTCAGCATCTGAGAAGGGAGAGTCTAGCAAAATAAAAGAAAAATTAAATGCTCCCACATGTTACAATTGCAAAAAAGTTGGGCACATCAAGCCAGACTACCCACTACTAAAAAAGGAGGCTAAGAAAAAGAAGAAAGCCATGAAGGCAGGCACCTCATGGGACAAATTAAGCATCAGTGACTCAGAATCAGACCACAACAACTCAGAGGTTGCTAATCTATTCTTGATGACACACGGTGATGAGGTATCGTCCTCTTGTTCATTATCTTCATATTATTCGCCTGATGATTGTGACTCTAATTGCATGCCTACGTTTAGGGAATTACAACGTGAATATATTCGTGTATCTAAATTGTTGAGTAAAATGACCAAAGAAAATGATGATTTGAAAAAGAAATGTGAAAATTGGTCAAAACTGTTTGGTATTGCAAAAACTTCTCATGTTTCTATTTTGAAAGAAAAAGATGTCACTTTTGCTAAACTTGAGAGGAAATTGGAGGATAGCTCCAAAATTATTTTTAAATTCACCGAGGGCGAACACAATTTTAAAAAACTACTTGGTGCCCAAAGAAATTCTTTAAGTAAAGAGAGTCTAGGTTTTAATGGTGTTGAAAATGTTAGACGACCTAATCTATACTTGGAACATTTACACATGAATCAAAATCTCAAGTCCCACCTAAAGATCCTAAGTGTAGAATGAAATGTTTTAAATACAAACAAATTGGTCATATTCAATTTGATTGTCCACTTAGGAATAAGCATGTGAAAATTAGAAGAGTGTGGGTTGTTAAGGTTGATCCAATTACTAACCCCCGTGGACCCAACAAAATTTGGGGACCAACCTCAATTACTTAGTTTATTTTGTAGGTGTCTTTGAGATCATCCTCCTCCAAGGATAGGTGGTACCTAGATAGTGGGTGCTCATGACACATGACCGGTGACAAGGGAAAATTCGCATCAATCATTCCCAAGGATGGAGGATATGCAACATTCGGCTACAATGCAAAAGGATGCATCATCGGCATACGTAAGGTTGGTAAGGATCCTTCCCTTACTATTGATAATGTTTTATTGGTTGATGGGCTAAAGTATAATTTACTGAGCATAAGTCAATGGTGTGATAAAGGATATAAGGTATCATTTGAAAATAACAAATGCATAGTTAAAAATAAATCAGATCACAAAGTGTTTTTTTACTGCATATCACCATGAAAATTTTTGATAACTTAGCTTCACAACAAGTAACTTGCTTTTCTGCTATAAATGAAGCTAGTTGGTTATGACATAGGCACTTAGGACATGCTAGCATGGACTTATTGTCAAAAATTGTTAGAAAAGAATTAGTAAACGGCTTGCCTAAAATGTTATTTGTAAAAGACAAAATCTGTGATGCATGTCAAATGGGTAAGCAAACAAAATCTAGTTTTAAGAAAAAGAAATTTATATCCATCACTTGACCACTTGAAATGATTCACTTGGATATTTTTGGTCCTAATTCTGTGCAAAGTCTTGGCAATAAATCATATGCTTTTGTCATTGTTGATGACTTTTCTAGATTCAAATGAGTGTTATTTCTTTCACATAAAAATGAATCATGTGAACAATTTACCAACCTTTGCAGGAGAATTCAAAATGAAAAAGGCTATAAGATAACTTATATAAGAAGTGATAAAGGAACTGAATTTAAGAATGAAGGCATAGAAAATTATTGTGACCTAAAGGGCATATCACATAACTTTTGTGCACCTAGGACCCCTCAACGAAATGGTGTGGTAGAAAGAAAGAATAGGTCATTACAAGAAATGGGTTGAACTATGCTCAATGAACATAATTTACCTAAATATTTTTGGGCCAAGGCCATAAATACTGCTTGTTATGTCACGAATAGGGTGTTGATTAGACCGTCAATTAATAAAACTCCTTATGAATTGTGGAACAACCATAAACCTAATATTTCCTATTTTCATATTTTTTGTTGTAAGTGCTTTGTGCTTAGTGATAATGAACATCTAGGAAAATTTGACTCTAAATCTGATGAAGGCACTTTCCTAGGCCATGCTCTTAATAATAAAGCATATATGGTTTTCAATAAAAGAACACTGACTATCATTGGATCTATCCATGTTGTGTTTGATGAATCTAATCCATTTTCTATGAAAAATGATGAAGATGATATTGATATTAGAAAATGTTTAGATAAATTGTCTATTGAAAACAATACAAGTGAAAATTCAGAAGTAAATGATAAATCATCTAAAGATAATGATAATGGGAATGAAATTCACGAGTTTGCCTAGAGGATTGGAAATTTATTAGGAACCATCCTATAGATCAAATCATAGGTGAACCATCCCGTGGTGTAGCCACAAGATCATTGCTTGAAAAACCTAGTGAGTTATTATGCTTTCTTGTCCAAGAAGAACTTAAAAAGTATTAAGGAAGCTATAGAAGATGAGTCTTGGGTGATGTCCATGCCAAGAAGAGCTTAATCATTTGAAAGAAGCAGAGAGTGTGGCCCCTAGCTCCTAGACCTAATGAATTTGGGGCGTTATTTAAATCCTTTCTTCTTTAACCTACTCCTAAGCCTACATTATAGTCCGAAAAGAGGTACATATTGTGTCTTAAACTCATGTCAGACTCCAATGTGAGTTTTTTGAAATATGTTATGAACCGATTCTAATATGGTGCGCAGCCAACTTGTTCAATTATGACAATTCCCAGGAATGACGAAAACTAAGTTCCTTTCCATCAATTGTGGGAATAATTCTGAGTATGTCATTGGAATAGGATCTATCCTTCTCGTATTTCTCTGGATGCCTCTATCATGAGTTCGCACATTCGGTTGGGTGGGCATGGTCCCGAAAGGAACAATTTGGGGTCTACCTCCTGTATGAACTATTTGATTGACAGAGGGTTCAAAAACAAAATTCCTCCTAGCCCCTGGGCCATGCTCTCTTTGATATTGTTGTCTTTGAACCATCTGAACCTCTTCTTCCTTCTTCTTACTTGTCCACTTCTTGCCTAGACCAGTCTTTGTACTAATACTTTTAGTTCTCCCGACTTTGATGGCCGTCTCAATCCTCTCTCCGGTAGAAACAATGTCTATGAAGTCATGGGGGGTTGCTCCTAAGAGATGCCCGAAGTAAGGATCTTTCAAGGTATTCACAAATAGGGAAATAGCCTCCCTGTCTTCCACCGGAGGATTGACTTGGACAGACATGTCCCTCCACCTGTATGCATATTCTCTAAATGTTTCGGTGGGCTTCATTTGCATACTCTGCAAGGTCATACGATCGGGTGCCATTTCTATAACATGGCGGTATTGAGCTATGAAAGAATTAGCCAAATCTTTCCATGTGCGGATCCGAGCCCGATCTTGTTGAATATACCACCTGATAGCTGCCCCCGTCAAGCTATCTTGAAAGCAATGCATCATTAGTCTCTCATTATCGGAATGTACAACCATTTTTTGGCAATACAGGCGCAGGTGAGTTCGAGGACAATTAGTTCCATTAAATTTTTCAAAATCTGGTATTTTGAATTTCGGTGGCAGGGTGACCTTTGGCACGAGACACAGATCATTGGGATCTACAGAGTCGAATGTATTGGATCCCTCAATAGCTTTCAGACGTTCCTCTAGTACGTCGTATCGACGTTCAGTTTCAGATCTGTTCATCCCCAGATCAGAAGCTACTAATGGGGGAGTCCCCACTACTAGAAACCCCTGTGCTGGTATATTGGGGATGAACGAGGGTATACTTGGCATTGAACCCTCCATGACGCCAGGTAGTGGAGCTGACGTTTGTCCACGTACTGGGGTAAACCCTGGAGGATGAGCAGGATCCATATCTATCTCCGAATCATTCTGCACTGCTTTTCCTTTGTTCGTCAACAATTCCAGGATCTTGCTCATTTTTTCATTCAATTCTTCTTGTCCTTGCTCTATGCCCAGGACTCTACCTTCCAATTGTTCACTCATTTCTTTTGCCCTTCTCCTGGTATTGTATTGATGCGTGACAGTCTCAATGTTGCTTGCTTAGACGAATTCTGTCGCTAGGCACTGCAAACCAAAACTTTCCCTTTTTAGAATCGTGAATGCATAGATATGAATGCATGAAATGCAAGGGTCTTTTCAAGGCATGTGTAAATTTCACATATATGAAACATATGTATGCAACCTAATGTACTCCAATCAAGGTTCATGGAAGAGATCATCATCATTTTAGAAAATAAAATCTGCTTTTCATTAATAGAATCCTTTCATACAATAACAAATCCAACCGAATATTAAATCAAAATCTGCTCATGATTGCACAATCTCTGCATTTTGCTGTGTCGACTTTTTACGCAAAGCCCGAAACTTAGCCTCCCAATAGCCCGCTTTCATTATGCATGGTTCAATCTTTTCCAGTACTTGATTATACTTGCTTCTTTGCTCATCCCCTTGCCTCTCCAACTCCTGTATGTAGAGCGATTTCTTTTTACTTTCGGTATAGGCATCTTCTAACATTTGAGATTTCCGTTCAAGTGTCGCTTGAAGCCTTCGTCTTTCCTTTCTTAGAGCCATGACCTCTTCTTCTGATTGTATATACCGGATCCTCTGTCACTTGATTTCCTTGCGATAGACAGAGGTTAGTGCCTCCTTTTGCTGATTCTTTATTTCTGCTCTTGCATCTCCCTTTTCTACTGGGCATGGATCCCCTTGTGGCTTCAATTGCATGCATGCGCTTGGTGATTTAATATGCTCAATAACGATTTCCGGGATTCTTTTGAGTTGGGGGTTTACCCGGTTTTCTCGCCATGCTTTATAACTTCCTTGGACTGTGGCAATTCCATCACTCGGGTCTATTAGGTTCACATGCTTCCACGCCACCATAAATTTTCTAATCTGGTTTTGAGTGTCTCCTGTTTCATATGCAAAGTCTGAGTCAGCCAATCCGTGAGTCATAGGCACAAACTAAGATGCCCCAAATTGCCTTCTGACCATCAAAGGGGCATATGCTATCCCTCCCCATGGGCCTAGTAATGGAACCCATGGAAGATTTCCACACCGATATATCATGTTAGAGCGGACCATCCATGGCACCAGCCAAGTTACCCCTGAGTCGATCAAGCCACACATTTTTGTGTTCCATTTAGATTTATCTAACTGCTCCTTTAATTGGGTATCCTCAAATTCAGCCAAAGGGATTCGGATCACGGAGAAAATACCACGGAAGCCCCCTTTGTTAGACGATAAGTGATCTACCATCCAGACATATAACAGCTGCACACAACATTTTAAACGTTCTCACCTCCTGATTCTGCAGTTGTTGAGTGATCTGAAGGTTTCTGCCAGGATGCCTTGAACGGGGTTAATCCCGTTACGTACTTGTGCTACAAACGAAACAGTAGCTTGATCAATCATGTTTAGTTCTTTTGGAAAAATGATCAAACCGTAAATAGCTAATGCCATCATATGCATTTGAACCTCTTCTTTTTCTTCTTTTTCGATTATTTCTTTCAACTGCTTCCAAGAGATTTTCCTTACTTCTGCACCTCCCTCTGAGAATGTTTTCTGGATTTTGACCCCGACAGCATCGTACATCTCCTTCACGAACGAAACACTAGCATCATGCACATAAGGTTTGTATGGTGTCTGTAACTTGACTAGATGCAAAAGCGAAGTATACTCCTCGATGGTTGGTGTCAAGTCGATACCATTCATTGTAAAGCAACGATATGGTGGATTCCAGAACTCGACCAGTGCTTTTATGGCAGGGATATTTACCGATACATGCAACAAGAAACCAATGTGCCCATATGTTTGAGAGAATTTTAAACGGCGTGCCGGGGTCCATTCCTTCCAAATGACTTTTAGCTCATCTAACGGATTGGATCTTATGTTGATGAAAGTCCGGGCTGGTAGTTCGATGATAGATTTCTGAGTAAGACTGTCACCCCACTTGTTCTGTTGACTTTCTGAATATTGTTGTATTGTGGACTCAATCTCATGGTAAGCCATTGTGTTCTCCATGAATGATTCAGATCTCTTATAGAACCTTGATGAAGTAGACAGGATGCCTATGTGAATGCAACATGTTAGTAAAGGTATCATACAACTCAAAACAATGCATGCAGTCGTGACACCAAACTGAAAATAATGAAACTTATATCCTCCACCCGAGGTAGACTTATATAAAAGATTCTCCAAGACTCTATCTTATGCATGGGGTGTTTATGCATGTGTGTACTTAGTGCACAAATACATAACAATAGGGATATTAACATGTATGTGACCTATCGGGCATGATTACGTATGAAATTATGCATGAATGCATGGATGCAATGTAACCTAACTAACTACTTTGTCAGCATTCTAGGAAAAGTCCCAATAATGAGAGATTTCAAGACAGTCATTGATGGGCCACAATTTAAATTCAACTCTTCCCTCAATCGGTCCATGTATCTCAGATTCTATGAAGGGTCAAATTATGATCTGAGGTTGGGGTTGACCCGTTGGATTTGTTTAGTGCGGACTTGTGGACTTTAGTATGCACTTGGGCCTCAAGTATTTTAAAATATGGGCTTCAATATACTTCATGATGGGATCAGGCCCTAATTTTAAAAGGATTTGGGCTTAGATTGTTTAGAAAATATGGGCCTGGATTTTTAGGGTAATAAGGCCGAAGCCCATTTATGGAAATCTGGATTTGACCCATTTTAAAAATCAGGCCTGGACCGAGTTTTTACTTAGGAAAAGGTTGGGCCTATACTTGTTATTTCTCAAAAAATTGGGCCCGAGTTACTTGAAAAGGGTTGGGCCAACCCATATTTTAAAATGCTTGGGCCAAGTGCTTCATTTATTGAAAGGATGGGTCTTGGTCTCATTATTGGGCTTTTTCAGAATACTAACTAAGTAGTATGTATGTCTAAATGTATGTCAAATGCATGATATAATACAAAGTATTTCACATATATGCAACACACTATTCATAGAGAAGGATGTGGTCCTGTCCCAACCTAGGGTAGGTACGTATGTATAGGGTTCTTCATGGCTCTATCCTAGTTAAGGAAGACCATAGCCAAGTATGTGTGGGTAGGTTCTAACCCTATTGACAAAAGGTTCCCAGTTTGGAATTTCATCCTCCCCCATAGGGGTTTGGATAAAACCCGCACTGAGTGGAGTGGTTCGCGGGTCCCATCAAGCTCTGCCATGAAGGGACTGACGCTATTACACTCCTATGTAATCCTAGTAAGGAAAGCTCGGGTATAGAGCGTGAAAGTGTGTGAATTTAAATTTAACCTAATCCCGCTATCCCCACATTTATTCACATGCTATAAACAATATGGAAACAAGATATCTACCATTAATATATATATATATATATATATATATATATATATATATATTCAAAAGATAAGGAAACACAATATATGCAATTAATATGTTTATTCACAAAAAAAAAATTTGGAAACAAAAGAATAAGGAAACAAAATATTTACGATTAGTATATAAAATATCTATAATTAATATGCTTTTTCCAAAATATCTACAATTAATATTTGGAAACAAAATATCTATAATTAATATTCAAAAAAATTAGGAAACAAAATATTTACAACTAATTAAGGTTATTTACGAATTACAATATTTACAAAATAAGGAGTAATTAAAAGTTTTATTAAATTTGAACTTGGGATAATTTCTAATTAATTAATGGCTCGACTCTCTAAGTCCCCAGCGGAGTCGCCAAGCTGTCGCGGCGTCCCGGGAGCGCGTGTGCCCCAGGGGGCGAAATTAAAATCAATTTTAATTTTCATGGAAAAACATGGAATGTCGGAGTCGCCACTAACCTTTAGTGCGGTTAGAACACGTGATTACTACCCCGTTAGGGGTAGAATCGGTCTACATTACCAGAGTTGGGGCCGGGAGTTCGGTTACGCGAGGGGAAGGTACGAGCACCCCCTACGCGTCCGTTCTTACGAACAGTACCTAATTAATTTGAAATTATCCCTAAGTTAATCTAATAATTCTTTAAATTATTCCTTTTTATGAATTTATAAATACATGTAAAAAATAAATAAATAAATAAATATATACATATATATATTCCCTCAGAGCTTAGGGTACGTGAAGCCCAAAGGCTAATACTCCCCGCAATTAAATCATAGGGATATAATTAAGAAAATACACTCCCAAAATTTTGAAATTATATATAAAATTTTTATAGAAAAATACTAACATGGGAGGTTTTTAATATATGGTAATAGAATAATAAGCCTCACATACCTACTAACATATTATGAATGTCAAAATAAGTAACTAAATACTATATATATTAATATATTAAGGATACTTAATACTAAATATAGTAAGATTCTAATAATGATTATTACTAAACATATTTATATACTAAAAATAGCTGATACTAAAAATACTAGGATACTAATAATTAATACTAACTATATTAATATACTAAAAATAAATAAATAATTGATGCTAAACATGTGATTAAAATGCTAATTTACTAAACATATAATATCCATTAAACCCTAAATCACTAAATATATAATATTAAAAAGAAAATACAAAAAAGGCTAAATATGTAATATTTACCAATATGCTAATATGTGATATACATATAACTAAAATTATTAATTTACATATAATGTCAATGAAACGCCAAGCTATGAAATATGTAATACCACATTATCACAATAATAAATTTACAATATTATAAAAATGCTAATTAATATAATAAATATATGATATCAATAAAAATTCTACCACACTAACATTAATCGTTTAATATATATACAATAGATACCACAAAAATCTAACCCTACAATATGAACATTAACATCAATAACCAAATTCAAACTTTGAATGTTAAAACGACAAAAAATTCTACAATAATAATAATAATCGTTCAACCATAAACACAACAAAAATGTAAACATGAATATCAACATTTAAACAAATATTACAGCGTTATAAACCCTACACCATGAATATTAATTGATGTATAACAACAAGACAAACAAAGCATATATATTAAACATTAAAGCAAACATTACAATCCTAAAACCTTACAATAACAACCCTAGAGTATATGTACACATTATCATAAAAAAAACTTTGAAACTACTCCAATCAATTAATAATCTTAAACCCTAGACAAATATAAACAAGAAATAATGTGACTAGTTCAACACCGATAAAAAAAAGTTTAACTTAAATAATAAAAATAAACCAAGCATACCGAACATATAAATAATAAAACATAATTAAAAGACTCAAAATATAATCTTATCAATACTTGACCCTAAATAATACAATACCTATTAAATATATATATATATATATATATATATATATATATATATATATATACATATACACACACATAATACAACAACAATAGTATGTTAGGATACACACACATACAAATAACAGAAAAAGAAAAGAAAGAAAAAAAAAAAAAACTAGAAACTTGAACTTTGAGAATTAAAACATATATATATATATATATATGGTGTGTGTGTGTGCACTGTGTATATATGTACAGTGCATGTGTGTGAGTGTGTGTGAGTGAGTGCGTGTGTGTGTGTTTGAGAGAGTCACCGAGGGGTTGCCGGAGATGATGGCTTAGCTCGGTGGTGGCTTCTCAGGTTTGCAGGGCTGGCAGCAAGGTGGTGGCTACCTTCGACCAGGGTAGCTGGCAGCGGCTTCTGGCTGGGCGTCTCGGTGGTTGGCCGGAACTCCTCTTCTGCTGGTGCGGCTGTGGAGGATGGTCGGTGCAGGGGATCGCTCGATGGTGGCTCGCGATTGCCGTGGAGTTTTCTGAACTGGGTGGAGGCTGGCGCAGGACAGAGAAGAGTGACGATGAAGCTGGGAGTGGTGGTTCTGCCGTCAGGATCCTTGGTTGGAGTTACAGGCGAGAACGGAGAGGGGGATTCGCCACCGAGGTTGCTGTTCGCCGGAGATGATGGTGGTCTGTGAAGGCTGGTTTTCTACTGTAGGTATGGAGACGTTGCGTGGAGTTGCTGGCTGACGAGTGGGAAGATGGCCGGTGATGGTTGTGCTTTCGGATGGAGGTTGTTCAGAGGGGATGGCTGGAACGGTGGCTGTAGTCGCTGGGCTCGGCGAAGTGAATGGGAGATAGGGATGGTTGCTGGGCGAAGAAGATGGTGAGAAAACTGAGACTGAGGGCCGAGGAGTTCAGGGCTGGACTGAAACAGGGGATTTTTGTGGAGAAGAAGAAGAAAAAGATGGGAATTTTTTTTTCTTTCAGTCTGCGCCCACGGCTGTATGTGCGTGCGCTGCCTGTTTGAAGAGAAGAAAAGGCTTTTTATGAGCAAAAATTAGAAACCCTAAATCTCTCCTTTCCTTTTTAGTTTATGGTATTTTTTTTCTTTTGGAAATAATATATATGAAAATAATTATTAATATGGTAATAATAATAATAATAATAATAAGGTAAAAATAATGATAATAATAAAATAATAATAATAATAGTAATAACAAAGATAAATAATAAATAATAATAATAATAACAATAAATAATATAAATAGATATAAAAATAAAAGTAATAATAATAATAATAATGAAAAATTATTAATAAATAAAATAATAGTAATAATAGTAATAAAAAATACTAATAATAATGATAATAAAAATTAAAAATAATAATGAAAATAATAAATAATAATAATAATAAAATAAAAGTAATAATAATAATATTAAAATAATAATAATAATAATAATAATAAATAAAATAATAGTAATAATAGTAATAAAAATACTAATAATAATGATAATAAAAATTAAAAATAATAATGAAATAATAAATAATAATAATAATAAAAAAGACGTAAAAAATAAAAATAAAAGTAATATTAATAATACTAATGAAAAATAATAATAATAATAAAGAAAATAATAATAATAATAATAAATGATAATAATAAGATTAGTGAAAATTAATAATAGTAATAATAATAAGAATAAATAAAATAATAATAATAATAATAATAATAATAATAATAATAAAATAACAATAATAATAATAATAGTAACACATATATTGGGCCTGGGTAAAAATGGGGTGTCTACACCTAATATCTCCTAATTTCATGTATTTGGATGCAAATGTTTTATCCTTAATACTAAAGATGATTTAGGAAAGTTTGATGCAAAATCTGATGAAGGTATCTTCTTAGGCTACTCTACAAATAGCAAAGCCTATAGGGTTTATAATAGAAGAAGTCTTACTATCATTGAATCAATACACATAACATTTAATGAATCAAACAATTATGACAATAAAATTAAGATTGATGAAAAAGAAGATATTCTACAAAAAGAAGAAGATCTTGAAATAAAAGAAAAAAATAATAATGAAACTTCAAATGAAAACATTATAGAAAATCCAGAACTACCTAAAGAATGAAGATATGCTAAAAGTCACCCAAAAAAACAAATTCTTGGTGAAACATCAAAAGAAATAACCACTCGAGCCTCATTGAAAAATATTTGCAACAATTATGCCTTTTTGTCTCAAGATGAACCCAAGAATATTGAAAAAGCCTTAAAAGATGATTCTTGGATTTTAGCTATGCAAGAGGAACTAAATCAATTTGAAAGAAGCTAAGTGTGGGAACTTGTACCTAAACCCAAAGACAAACCAATCATAGGAACTAAATGGGTGTTTAGAAATAAAAAGGATGAAAATGAGATAGTTATAAAAAATAAAGTTAGGCTAGTAGCACAAGGTTATAATAAAGAAGAAGGTATTGATTACGATGAAACCTTTACTCCCGTAGCAAGAATGGAAGCAATTAGGATGCTCTCAGTTTATGCAACCCATAAGGATTTTAAATTATACCAAATGGACGTAAAGAGTGCATTCTTAAATGGATATATCAATGAAGAAGTATATGTCAAACAATCACCAAGTTTTGAAAATTCAAAAAATCCAAATCATGTATTTAAGTTAACAAAAGCTTTATATGGATTGAAACAATCTCCTAGAGCTTGGTATGAAAGACTAAGCAAGTTCCTAATTCAAAACAATTTTTCAAGAGGAAAGATAGATAGCACTTTATGTATAAAAACTAAAAATAAAGACAAGCTTATAGTACAAATTTATGTTGATGATATTATTTTTGGAGCAACTCTTGAGGATTTGTGTAATGAATTTGCTAAGTCTATGCAAAAAGAATTTGAGATGAGCATGATGGTAGAGTTAAATCACTTCCTAGGGTTACAAATCAAACAAGCAAAAAATGCAACTTTCATAAATCAAACTAAGTATATTAAAGACATGTTAAAGAAGTTTGATATGGAAGAAAGTAAACCTATCGAAACTCCCATGAGCACCTCAACTAGTCTTGACAAGGATGAAAAAGGGAAACAAGTAAATACCAAGCATTACCAAGGCATGATAGGAAGCTTACTTTACTTAACAGCAAGTAGACCAGATATTATGTTTAGTATATGTATGTGTGCTAGGTTCCAATCGGCTCCTAAGGAATCACACCAAATAGCAGCTAAACAAATCCTTAGATATCTACTAGACACACTTGAATTAGGCTTATGGTATTCAAAGGGAACTGAATTTGAAATGATAAGCTATTCAGATGCAGACTTTGCTGGATGCAAGATAGATAGAAAAAGCACTAGTGGAACTTTTCATTTTCTAGGACACTCTATAGTCTCCTACTCTTCAAAGAAACAAAACTTTGTGGCATTATCCACAGCAGAAGCAGAATACATAGCAGCAGGGAGTTTCTATGCCCAAACATTGTATATGAAACAACAACTAAAAGATTTCAAAATTCAATATCAATCTATTCCAATAAAATGTGACAACACAAGTGCCATAAATATTCCAAAAAATCTGGTATCTCACTCAAGAACAAAACATATTGACATAAGACATCACTTCTTAAGAGATCATGTGCAAAATGAATACATAATGCTAGAATTTGTAAATACAAATGATCAATTAGCAAACATATTCACAAAACCACTCTCTAAAGAGCGGTTCATATTCATTAGACGAGAATTAGGAATGATGCACATACGAGAAACCACTTAAACAAGTTTTCTGCATGGCTGGCGACTGCCACCTAGGTGCCATGCTACTGACTTTGTATTTTCTTGTTTGACAGGCGTCTACCTTCTCCTAGCAGGTGACCGCCTCGAGACGGGTAGGGTTTAAAACCCTGTTATATGTCTTTTTAACTTCCCTCAGGCGCCTACCACTTCTCCTCCCTCTCCGAAATTCCTCATTCATACTCTTTTCCAAACCAATTCCTCTTCCAAATCAGCATGAAACCTTGAATCAAACCTAACCTCTACATCATTTCGCATAAAAACCTAGGGTTTATCAGTTTCCTCTTCAAAACAAACATGCCACGGATCAAATTGGTTGATAACAAGGGTTCCTCCTCCTCCATAAGAATCAACAATGATGAAGTAGAGAAGTGGTTACTAACCCCTCACCCCAAAAATCTCTATAGGAATCAAATCGCTTCAGCCAAACCAATCCTACGTAAAATACTTGATGTTACATTCTTCAATTCTGATTTTCCTGAAAGCATGGAACTTTTTAAAGAAATTGGGTGGGACTAGTTTATCACGTATCAAGCAAAAGGGTACTATCCAAATGTGGTTCGGATTTTCTATGCTAACATGGAGAAATTTGAAATGGAATAAAAAAAAATCTTCTAGGACAAATTAATCATCTTACACCCATTTCTTTGGGAAAATTTCTTTGAGTCAAGCCAGGAGATTTTGAGGTTCAAATTGCTAAGAAACAATGGATAATGACCCAAGGATTTACTCCAGAAGAATTTTTACCTCTAGTTATAACTGATACACCTATCTCCTTTGGGTATCCACCCCTTTACAAACAGCTCAATCTCCAAGCTTTAATCCTGCACAAACTTATTACATATAATATTCTACCACGTTCCGGTTCTCATGATCATATTTCCTTCTTAGATTGTTTTGTTATGTGGTGTATTCTCAAAGGAAAAAAGCTGGATCTTCCAAGTTTACTTCTCAAATAGATCAATATGAAAGTTGATGCCCCTTGTGTCATTCTACCATATGCTAGAGTCTTAAATATGGTATTTGCACATTTCAATGTTCTCACACCATCATTCAACTTCACTAGAAAAACCCATTAAAATATCTTTTCTAATACTATTCTTAAGCGTATGGGATATAAGCAAACTTCTCAAGGATGGTTTCACAAGGGACATCATCACATCTCATCTGCACCACCTCCTCAGCCTTCCATGCCAGCCCCTTCAGTACAACTTGACCCAAAAACTCCCTCTTGGTTCGTTCCATTTCACAATCACTATATGACCTTCAGTGATGGAATACAATCTGGACTTGGTACACTTCAGGAGAAGGTTTCCACTGTAGAAACTCATTGTTCAAGCCTTGTTCAGCATGTTAACAAGATTGAGAAACATTTGTCTAGTTCTTCCAAAAGCAAAACTCAGATGGATATCAGCTCTGTTCCATCTAGTGATGATGAATCTGCTGAACAATCTGGTGAACAAGAAGAAGAGGAAGATGAAAGTGGGTCTATAGAAGCCTCCAATTGATTTGTTTCATCTATGTGATATTTAAAACTTTTTCCCATGTATTAGTATTTCTGAGTGCTTCACCGGATAGTATTTCCTCTGTGTTTTCTACAAGTTCTATGTATTACAGCTTTTCACTATGTTTTTTTGAATCACTCCCTTTTCCTTTCTGATTGATGTCCGAAGGGGGACAGTGTTTGAGAGAAAGAAGGAAGTGCAAAAAAGAAATATGCTACGTGCTTGTAAAAATAGAAATATATTTGATGTATGGAATGCTTCTATGAATGCATTTTGAATATGACATGGTTTGTATGAATACTTTTGGTAATATTTGTATAAATATTTCATGCTTGTTGAAAGGGGGAGCCATGAGCATTATTTCCCTTTTTTTTTTTTTGCTCTAGATTTTTCATCATCAAAAAATGAAAGATTGTTGGCCTAACAAGGCTTACAATTCTTATTTTGATGATAACAAATCATGATATGTTTAATATGGTTTGTTAGTGAAATTTTTTAGGAAGAAGGCAAAGCTTAGAGATAGTTCAAATCTCTAAAGGATGATAGAGTTTATGATGAAAGTACTATTCAAAAAGATCAACAAAGAAAGATGATCAGAAGCTCAAAGATGATAGAAGAACAAAGAGTCACTTGAAGATCAAAAGAATATAGTTTTAAGAATGTTTGAATGTAAGTACTTCAAGTAAATTTCAAATATAAACTGAATTGAAGCTTTTATAAAACAAAAGAAACTTAGAAAAGCGGTGTTAGAAAAACCCTAAAGAATGTTTAAAAATTCAAAGTGAATGAGGGTTCAAAAGAAGAAATTTTTTTTTTGAAATCTGATAGGCTAGGCGACTGCCTAAATGAGAAAAGCTTTTTTAAAAGAGGCAGTAGGGTGCTAGGCGACTGCCTAAGCATAGCTAGACGCTTGGGTGGTCAAGCCAGGCAACTGGCTGGGTTCTGACAGGCAACTTCCAGTATTCTGAGTTTTGAATTTCTTCTATGGCAGCCGAGTGCCAGGCCATGGCAGGTGACTGCCACTCGAACAGATTTTTAAAATATCCAATAGGAAAATTTTTTAAATGGATTTCTAGGGCACTACTCTTTTGAAAAACTTGGGGATTACTCCAAGTAAACTTGGGGGAGGGGGTAAGAAATTACTTTTAAACATCTATAAATAGCCCCAAACTTCAAAGATTTTGATACCAAGAAATTTTCCAACAATCAAAGTTCCCTAAAAGCTCTCAAACTCTCTCGTGTTCATCCTACTTCAACTATTGAGTTACTGCTGATATAAATTCTAAAGTAGAGCCTTTCAAGTCTGAATCTTTTAATACTTGGGAGATATTTGGTGATCTAAATTCAGTTTGAGCTTCAATCTTTTTATATTCGTTTTACTTTGAAGTATACTTGTGCTGAGTCTTGTACTAATCTACTCTGTTGTGAGAGTG
>NC_080418.1:70901061-71171061 GCF_029873635.1 Malania oleifera | reverse complement strand
TTAGCATGTGAACAATTACATCACCTAGAATCAAATGAAACTTATTATTTATCCCAAACATAAACTGTAACGACCCGAATTTAGAATGGTATTTAAATAATAAAGAGAGGGAAATGGAGACTAGAAATAGAAGGAGGCCGTCGACTTCGTCGACGACATTGAACTTTGGGAGGAAAAACGAAAAAAGGGGATCAGTAAGACTTCGTCGACGAATACAGGGAATTCATCGATGAAGGCTTAAGAGAATTCGTTGACGAACACAGGGGGCTCGTCAATGAGAAAATACCGGGACGGGTTTTTGAGCTGACTGAATTTTGTCGACGAGGAGTGGATTTCGTCGAAAAAATTTGTGAAGGACTGGTCGATGAAGGATGGGCTGGTCAACGAAATTCCCTGTTCTATAAGTATGGGAAATCCAGATTTTTAAAGCTTCTTTAAGAAGCTAACTCTCTCTCTCCCCTTCGGTTCTCCCTTTTTCTTTCGTTGATTTCGGGCCATATCTTTGCCAGATCAACAATCCAAAGTCACCACGATGCTCCTAGGGAAGCTCTCTCTAAATCTGCTGGAGCGGATCATTGGTGAAAGTTAGTTGGAAATCATCCCAGAGTTGAGGTAAGGCATTTTAAACCATATTTGGTCTTACGCCAGTTATAAGAAATGTTGTACGCATGAAAATAAAGAATTTTAATACTGGTAATTTCCATTTTCAGGGTGTTGAGTTGGGAACCCTGCGAGTGCAGGGAAGTTTTTCTTAGAGGCTTTGCAGGAATCAAGTAAGGGGATAAACTAGGCTAGTTTGTTTTGAGAAAATATATGTATATATATTTAGCATTTGATTTGCGGAAAATGTATATATATTTATATATATGTTTTATATTTTCAAAATACTGTGAAAATGATTGTATGATCAAATATGTGAAAATTCGTTTGTGTGGCATGAGTATAAAATGTTGTGAAATACTGTTTTCTGAAAATATGGATGATATGGATTTTTATGATGGAAAATCAGTGTATGGGCTGAGATTTTTACATGTTTTTCCGGCGTACGGGCCGTGCTATGTGACTGTGATTTGCCAGCGTACGGGTTGTGCTATGATTTGCCGGCGCACGGGCCGTGCTATATGGATGTGATTTTCCAGTGTACGGGCTATGTTATGATTTGCCAGCGTACGGGCCATGCTATGTGGATGTGATTTGTTAGCGTATGGGCTGTGCTATGATTTGCCGGCGTACGGGCCGAGCTATGATAAAATGTGTAATACCAGTGTACGGGTCGATGATTTTCATTATATACGTGTATGTGCAAATTGATATGATTGGTTGGGTAATTAATGATATGAGATATTTATATATCACAGTTTTAGTATATGTATATGATATCAGAACCTAGTTGGCTTGGTTTAGGCTAGCACTTGCACGGTATCGTTGCTATGTGTCCATGGTCTTCATGATCATGATATCTGTGTTAACGCCGCTGTACGGAGTGGTGTGAGATTGGATGGTCGATGTGGTTATTTTTCAAGAAGTGTGCTGTTATCGCCCCTGGTGTATAAACCAGGTCTGGCAGACCCATCGGACCTACAAACTAGACTATTGACTTAGCAGTGGTCGGCCAACCATTGTCGAGTCCTGCATTCGGGCCACACAACCCAGTCATGTGGGGGTGATACATGACAACAGTCAGCTAACCTACCAGGGATGTTTTTATGTTATTATTATTATGATATGAGATGAGAAGTGTTTATGAAAATGCAGTATGTTCTGCCACATTTTGATATACATATGTTTTCCCAGATTTGATATACAATACTAAATATGATATGTATGGTATATGTAGAACACAAAATACTCATTTTGCCACACACTGGTATTAGTTTATTTCCCTTACTAAGAGGTGTCTTACCCCTAAATCTTATTAACTTTTCAGAAGCCCCTGATAAAAGAGCGGGAAAAGCCCCACTGATCTAGAGCAGTTGTTGCCCTTTTGAAGGGTAAGTTTTGGTAGGGACAATTAGGTTTTTGTGGGGATTGTCCCTATATTACATTTTTGGGATGTATATATATGGAAATATAGTGAATGTAGTATCTCTGGTATTGTGATATATGAAATGATGAGATGCATGAGATTGTATGTTTTCTGTTGTTGGGCTTCTGCTGTATGTTCTGATATATCCCTGGTACCCATGGGTCTAGGTGGATTGTGGCCTGCTAAGCTAGAATGTATGATGTTGATTTTTTTAAAAAAATGTGGAAAATAAGCAGGTCGTGATAGTTTGGTATCAGAGCCTAGGTTGCTAGGTTCTGTAGACTTTAGAATGCAGCAGAAACAATACTAGAGTTTAGGAAATGATTTGTGGTTTTCTCTACAGTCTAGAAGTAGGACTTCCGTGGTAGTTTCTATGTTTTTCCTTGGGTGACGATTTCAGGAAAACCATAGTAAGCTATTGCCGGGTTGTGTTCCTAGAATGTAGGACTGGGGATTAGAAATAAGTTGGAAATGTTGAGATAAGTGGTGAGGATAGGTGGGTAAAATATAAGGATAGGATTTCTGAGTTGCGTCTATTGTTTTCAGGATGGATCTAGAAGGAAATAGTGCTCATGCGAGTGGCAATGATGGAGCAGGACCATCAAGTGCAGCTGGGACCGACTCTGACGTGGTATTACGTAGCGTGGCTCAACATGTTATGGCTGAGATTGCTAGGAGTTTGAGGGAGCAGAGTGGTCCATCTGCAGGCCATGGGTGCACCATAGAGAAGTTCACGAAGATAAATCCTCCAGCATTCTCAGGCAAAGTTGATCCCGTAGCCGCTGAGAACTAGATGCAGGAGATTGAGAAGATCTTGGCTGTGCTACAGTGTACTGAGGAACAGAGGGTCCTCTTCGCCACCTATAGACTGATAGGAGAGGCTGAGAGGTGGTGGACTGCAGTGAGACTATTGGAGCAGCAGAGGGTGACTCTGATAGCCATGACATGGGACCGATTTAAGGAGTTGTTTTTCAATAGATATTTTCCAGCTACTGTTAGGGAGGCTAAAGTAGAAAAGTTTCTGAGTCTGAAAGAGGGACAGCTATCGGTCCAGCAGTATATAACACGTTTTATCGAGCTCTCTCGTTTTGCCCCATACATTGTTCCTAATAAAGTGAGGAAAGCTAGACAGTTTGAGAGAGGCTTGAGACGGAGCATATTCAAGCAGGTGGTGGTGCTTTGGATCCAGGACTTTGCTGAGTTAGTCAATAGGGCGGCCTTGGCAGAGATTGTTGAGCGTCTTGATGTAGAGGAACAGGAACAGAGGAAAAGATCTGCATCTATCGACTACCAGCAGGGTCATAGACCGGGCCAGTGGAGGAGAGGTAATCATGGCAGAGGACGAAGATAGGAGACGAGAGGACTTGAGGTGCAGACAGGGCAGGGTCCTCCAGTTTGTCAGATTTGTGGTAGGAGGCATTAGGGGGAGTGTCGAGCTTATGGTATGGTGTGTTATCGCTATGGTAGATCAGGGCACATGGTGCAAAACTGTCCTATCCCACTAGATACAGTTTCGGTGTGCTATCGCTGCTGTAAACTGGGACATAAGGTATGAGATTGCCCTATCCCACTAGATGTAGTTCCAGCTCCCAGACCATATCGGGGAGGTTGTCAGGCACCACGTAGGGGCCAGCAGAGGAATACGGCTCCAGCCAAGGTGTTTACTCTAACGTCGGGTGAGGCTAAGACGTCAGGTGACGTGGTGACAGGTATGGTGATTATGTTTTCTTTTAAAGTTATTGCATTATTTGATTCAGGAGTTACACACTCGTTCGTGTCATCCGGGTGTGTTAAATTATGTGGGGTTGAAACACAATCACTGGATGTTGAATTGTTGGAATCTACACCGACTGGGTCGGTAGTCAAATGTAGTAGGGTGCTCCGGGATTGTCCAGTTAATATTCAAGGAAAGATTTTGTCTGCTGATCTGATAGTGCTAGACATGCACGGGTTTGATGTTATATTGGACATGAATTGGCTAGCAGCTAATTTTTCCAGCATAGATTGTCGTGCACGAGAAGTGAAATTTAGATCCCCGGGGAAAGCAGAATTCAAGTTCGTAAGGTTGTGAGTGCAAACCTTGCCTCAGCTAGTTTCAGCTATTCAGGTCAGGAGACTACTGCTGAATGGTTGTTAGGGGTTTGTGGCTGTTGTGAAGAAGATGTCAAAGAATGAACTGAAGCTTGCTAGCATGCCTGTAGTAAAGAAGTTTGCAGATGTTTTCCCAGATAAGTTACCAGGCTTGCCACCCGAGCATAAGATAGATTTTTCTATTGATCTACCTTCCGGTACGACGCAAATTTCTAAAGTACCTTATCAGATGGCTTCAGTAGAGTTGGCAGAATTGAAGAATCAGTTGTAATATCTGCTTGATAAGGGCTTCATACGACCCAGTGTATCTCCGTGGGGAGCTCTAATGTTGTTTGTGAAGAAGAAAGATGGGTCTCTGAGGATGTGTATAGACTATAGGGAGATTAATAAAGTGACAATCAAGAACAAGTATCCTCTACCCCGTATTGATGATTTGTTTAACCAGCTCCAGGGTACATGGGTGTATTCGAAGATTGACCTCAGATCCGGATACTATCAGGTGAAAGTGAAAGCAAAATATGTCTCGAAGACGGCCTTCAGGACTAGGTACGGGCATTACAAGTTTCTTGTTATGCCATTTGGTTTGATGATTGCTCCTGTAGTATTTATGGACTTGATGAACAGAGTCTTTCATAATACCTAGACCAGTTCATTGTTGTGTTTATTGATGATGTACTTGTCTATTCGAAGAGTTATGAGGAGCATGAGATGCACTTGAGGCAGGTATTGCAGACACTTCGGGAAAAGAAGTTGTATGCTAAGTTCAGTAAATGTGAATTTTGGCTAGAGAAGGTTGTGTTCTTGGGGCATGTTGTATTTGGAGACTGTATTTCTGTGGATCTTAGAAAGATTGAGGCGGTAGTGAATTGGGCTAGACTGAGGAATGTCCAGGAGATCAGGAGTTTCTTGGGTTTAGCAGGCTATTACCGTCGTTTCGTTGAGGGATTCTCAACTTTGTTAGGACCTTTGACACGACTGACGAAGAAGAATGCCAGATTTGAGTGGGACGACAGCTGTGAGCAGAGTTTTCAAGAACTGAAGTAGAGATTAGTCACAGCGCTTGTATTGATCATCCCATTTGGGGGTGAAGGTTATACTATCTACAGTGATGCGTCCTTGAAAGGATTTGGCTGTGTATTGATGCAGCATGGCAGGGTAGTGGCATATGCATCCAGGCAGTTGAAAGAATATGAGAAAAACTACCTTACACATGATCTTGAATTGGCTACAGTGGTACATGCACTGAAAATTTGGAGGCATTATCTGTTCGGCGAGCAGTGTGAAATTTTCTCTGACCACAAGAGTTTAAAGTATTTCTTCAAGCAGAAGGATCTGAATATGAGGCAGAGAAGGTGGTTGGAGCTGATTAAGGATTTTGATTGTACCATCAGTTATCACCCAGGGAAAGCAAACGTGGTAGCTGATGCGTTGAGCAGGAAATCCAGGGAAGCGGTGTTGGCGGCTATGGAGATCCAGCATCCGATCATGATGGATCTGGAGAGACTCGACATAGAGTTAATAGAGAGTGATCTCCCAGTATGTATTTCCAGCTTAGTAGTACAGCCTACTCTGCAAGAAAGAATTAAAGCCGCTAAAAAGGAAGGCCCAGAATTAGTAGAGATGATATATAGAGTACAGAGTAGGTAGGGAGAGGAGTTCAATATTGCAGATGACGGAGCTTTGTGGTTCCGTACCAGACTATGTGTTCCTGCAGATATTGAGATCAGGAAGACCATTCTAGAGGAGGCTCACAGATCTTTGTACACAGTTCATCCCGGTAGTACGAAGATGTATAGAGATCTACGAGAGTCGTATTGGTGGAGTGGCATGAAGAGAGAGATTGCCGAGTATGTAGTGCAGTGTTTGACGTGCCTGTAGGTGAAAGCTGAGCACTAGAGGCCAGTAGGGCAGTTGTAGCCGTTGTTTGTCCCAGAGTGGAAGTGGGATCATATATCTATGGATTTCGTGTCAAGACTGCCAACGGTGTTACATATCCAGAATGCCATCTAGGTGATTGTTGACCATTTGAAGAAGACCCCCCACTTTATACCTATCAAGATAAGCTATTCCCTTAGCCGTTTAGCGGAGATTTACATTCAGCAAGTAGTTCGTTCTCATAGGGTGCCTGTATCTATTGTGTCAAATCGAGACCCACGATTCATATCATGATTTTGGAAAAGTTTGCAAAAGGCTCTGGGGTCTCAGTTATCGTTTAGTATGACATTCCATCCTCAGTCAGATGGCCAGACTGAGAGAACGATACAGACATTAGAAGATATGCTCCGTGCGTGGATAGTAGACTTTGGTGGTAATTGGACTCAGTTCATGCCACTAGTAGAGTTTGCGTATAATAACAGTTATCAGTCTAGCATTGGCATGACACCATTTGAGGCTCTATACGGTAGGAGATGTCGTTCTTCTTTGTTTTGGGATGAAATGGGTGAGCGGCGAGTAGTGGGGCCAGAGCTTATGCAACAAGCATGTGATAAGGTTCTGCTTATCAGGGACAGGATCAGTGCAGCTCAGAGCCGACAGAAGAGTTATGCCGACCATCGCCGCAGGAATTTAGAGTTTGACATAGGTGATCATGTGTTTCTAAAGATAGCTCCGATGAAAGGGGTTATGCGATTTGGGAAGAAGGGTAAACTTAGTCCTAGGTTTATCGATCCATTTGAGATTCTAGGTAAAGTGGGGCCGGTACCCTACAGGTTAGCTTTTCCGCCTGTGTTGTCCAGGATCCACAACATATTCCATGTTACTATGTTGAAGAAATACGTCCCAAATCCTTCTCATATCATCAGTTACGATGAATTGGAGCTTAGTAATTCACTGGGGTATAAGGAGGTACTAGTACAAATTCTGGATAGCAAAGTACAGGAGTTACGTAATAAGGAAATTCCTCAGGTAAAGGTTTTGTGGAGGAATCATGCGGTAGAAGAAGCTTCTTGGGAGTCCGAGGAGCAGATGAGGCAGAAGTATCCGTATCTATTCCCAGAAGTTTGATTCGGTAAAATGTAAGTAGTGAAGTAGTATTTTCTATTGCAGGTATATGTAATGGTTAATTAGTGTAGTACTTTAGTTCTGGGAGAAGTTTTCTTTTGTACATATAATCCCCCAAGACTCGGAATATAACCATGGTATTCCTCCGTCATAAGTGAGGGAAGGTAATAAAATGAGTAGACCCTTTTCCCTTATTAAGGGATGACAAGTTATGTGAACGGCAAATTTCGAGAACGAAATTTTTATAAGGAAGGGAGGATGTAACGACCCGAATTTAGAATGGTATTTAAATAATAAAGAGAGGGATATGGAGACCGGAAACAGAAGGAGGCAGTCGACTTTGTCGACGAATACAGGAGATTCGTTGACGAAGGCTTAAGAGAATTTGTTGACGAACATAGGGGGCTCATCGACGAGAAAATACTGAGAGGGGTTTTTGAGCCGACTAAATTTCATCGATGAGGAGTGGATTTCGTCGACGAAATTTGTGAAGGACTCGTCGACGAAGGACGGGCTCGTTGACCAAATTCCCTATTCTATAAGTATGGGAAATTCGGATTTTTAAAGCTTCTTTAAAAAGCTAACTCTCTCTTTCTCCCCTTCGGTTCTCCCTTTTTCTTTCGTCGATTTCGGGTCAGATCTTCACCAGATTGACAATCTAAAGTCACCATGACACTCCTGGGGAAGCTCTCTCCAAATCTGCTGAAGCGGGTCGTTGGTGAAAGCTAGTTGGAAATCATCCCAGAGTTGAGGTAAGGCTTTTTAAGCCATATTTGGTCTTGCGTCGGTTATAAGAAATGTTGTGCGCATGAAAATATTGAACTTTAATACTGGGAATTTCCATTTTTAGGATGTTGAGTTGGGAACCCTTTGAGTGCAGGGAAGTTTTTTTTAGAGGCTTTGCAGGAATACAAGTCGAGATTTTTACATGTTTTGTCGGCGTACGGGCCGTGCTATGTGACTGTGATTTGCCAGCGTACGGGCTGTGCTATGATTTGCCAGCATACGGGCCGTTCTATATGGATGTGATGTGCCAGCGTACGGGCCGTGCTATGTGGATGTGATTTGCCAGCATACAGGCTGTGCTATGATTTGCCGACGTACGGGCCGAACTATGATAAAATGTGTAATATTGGCATACGGGCCGATGATTTTCATGATGTACATGAATGTGCAAATTGATATGAATGGTTGGGTAATTAATGATATGTAATATTTATGTATCTCGGTTTTAGTATATGTATATGATATCATAACCTGGTTGGCTTGGTTTAGGCTAGCACTTGCACGGTACCATTGCTATGTGTCCATGGTCTTCATGATCATGATATCTATGTTAACGCCGCTGTATGGAGTGGTGTGTTGGATGGTCGATGTGATTATTTTTCAAGAAGTGTGCTATTATCTCCCCTGGTGTACGGACCAGGTCTGACAGACCCATCGGACCTACTGACTAGACTATTGACTTGGCAGTGGTCGGTTAACCATTGTTGGGTCCTGCATTCGGGCCACACAACCCAGTCATGTGGGGGTAATACATGACAACAGTCAGCTAACCTACCAGGGATGTTTTTATGTTATTATTATTATGATATGAGATGAGAAGTGTTTATGAAAATGCAGTATGTTCTACCACATTTTGATATACATATGTTTTTCCAGATTTGATATACAATACTAAATATGATATGTATGGTATATGTAGAACACAAAATACTCATATTGCCACACACTGGTATTTTATTTCCCTTACTGAGAGTTATCTCACCCCTAAATCTTATTAACTTTTCAGGAGCCCTTGATAAAAGAGCGGGAAAAGCCCCGCTGATCTAGAGCAGTTGTTGCCCTTTTGAAGGGTAAGTTTTGGTAGGGACAATTAGGTTTTTGTGGGGATTGTCCCTAGATTACATTTTTGGGATGTATATATGGAAATATAGTGAATGTAGTATCTCTGGTATTGTGATATATGAAATGATGAGATGCATAAGATTGTATGTTTTCTGTTGTTGGGCTTCTACTGTATGTTCTGATATATCCCTGGTACCCACGAGTCCAGGTGGATTGTGACTTGCTAAGTTAGAATGTATAATGTTGATCTTAAAAAAAAATGTGGAAAATAAGTAGGTCGTGACATAAACACATTACCTACGCCTTTAACAGTGTTTGTCTCAACTGGGGCAAGTGTGTAGACACGCGCTGGCCTGCCATGTGGCATTGAAGTATTCCCCTGATTCTGATCTAGAGCAGGTGTGTTACTCGATGGTCCTTGGTTTTGACCTAGCGGCTTGTGACAATCTCGAGCTATGTGATCATACTTGCCACACCGGTTGCACATTGGACCCCTACCCCGGCATTCCCCCCAATGCCTCCAATTACACCTTGCACAGTAAGAGGGTGTTGAGTTACCCCGATGGCCTTGATCACTCCTAACTGACCTTTGATCCCCAGTATCTCTGTCTCCCCTCCATGGAGCTTGTTTGACATTAGCATGGGAGCTGGGAGACATGGGTTGCTTTCTCTACTCTGACATCCCTACACCTTGTTGCTGGCTAGACTCTACAACAGTGGCTTTATCCACCAGTTTTGAAAAGTTCTTAAAACCTAGGGTGTAGTCCTAAGAGGGGGGTGGATTGGGTTATTTAAAAATCCTTAGAGTTTTTTTTAAGAGTTCTTGACTTTTCTCAATCCTTTAAAGACTTCTTTTGTTCTTATTGATTAGGCAATCCACACAAGCACTTACTTCTTCTATTCAATCCACAACCACAACAAACACAACCAATAAATTAACTATTCAAGCAAAACAACCACAACACAAGAAATAAATTTTTGATTTGCAATATTCAATCATCCTATATATGAAAGTGCAAGTCCTGTAGTTGACTTTTGAACTGAAAATTAAAATAACATTCAAACTCTTTTTCAAGATCAGAATTTAAATAGACCTTCAGCTAATAGGTTTTAGGTTGTTAACCAATCAACGTACACCCTTACGATTTCTGCAAAATATCGATTAACCAATGTATTCCCTTTCGATTTCCGCAAGCCCAAGAACAAATTAGGCATTGGTTTATTTAATTTCCAATATGCATTATTTTTATAATTAAAAAAATTACAACATCCACGCAGTTTATATCTTTTCTGAAATTTAAAAAGAGTAAGGGAAAGAGAGTGACATCGCAACTTTTATGAGGTTCGGCTTACCCCAGCCTACGTCCTCGCCTTAGGTCAACAACCTAAGGATTTCACTATACCTTGTTCCTTCTGGGTGGAACAAAAACCTTACATTAATCAACATCTGTTGACCTTATAGGTCGTACCCGATTTTGATAATGACAAATATTGATATTTGATGTTTGTTAAGTGTTTGTGCAGGTTCAAATCAAACTTCCTTGATGGCATTTGAAGAAACAAAAAGACTGTGAAGCTTTGTAATTTACATTGTAATGTATTTGTCATTTATGTAATAAGGTCTGTAATAGTAATCTAGGATGTGATTGTTTGCTTATCACCTACACATCATGCACACATGATATAGCGCAAGCTCAATTAGACCATAGCAAGACCTTAGACTCCAACAGTCACACACATAGCATAAAATATATGAGTGTGTTATAATTATGCTTAAAATTGTCAAATCTAAGCAAGATAAGAGGAGTCAGGTGACCGAACCTTTGGAGTATAAAACTCCTCGGGCACCCGAACTTTGAAAGTCAAAATGTTGACCAGCCCTCGGGTGACCGAACCTCAAATGCACACATTTTCCCCTGCGCCCGAACCCTTCAAAAGGGACTGTTCACAAACTCGGGTGCCCTACGATTTTAGTTCAAATATATCCCCGAGCGACTGAACACCTGCCTTTGGGTCACCGAAAATATGACTGAGCACCCGAAGTCACGAAGCTTGACTACTGACTTTGATTCGGGTTGCCAAACCTTTATTCGAGCGACCGAACTTAATTGAAGAACTTTTTGAATTGTGTCTCATCGGGCGAACCAAGGTTTAGCCACCCAAACCTCGCCTGGTTAAAATTATTTTAACCACGGTAAAATAAGGTTATTTCGGGCTAGTTGAATTTTAATCGTTTGAGACTTTTTAATAATGCGCTTTATGTCCTGAACGGTAATAATTTTTTACCTAGCTATAAATATGAGCCCATTTGCTCAATTAAGAGGTGATTAAGAAAAGTGATTAGCAAAAAACTCTCTTTATCTTGAAAATCCCTTCTTTGTCCAAAAACTCTCAAACTTGCCTCCTTTGATAAAATCTGACATTGTGAGAGTTCTTTGTGTGTTATTGTGATTGTTATGTAGTGCTAAATTCTCCCATTTGTATGATTGTTATATATTTTTCTTGGGGAATTTTAGCCTAGGTTTAACTCGCGAAGTTCTCATTTACAAATCGAGTGTGGGATTAAACCAAGAAAGCTTAGGATATTTGCACTTCATTGCAAGTATCCAATAACTTTGCTTTTGGTGTGCAAAGATTTTCTAAACAAGCAAGCAACCTTTTCAAACTAGCTTTGTGCTCATTTCAATGAAGAAAATCATTTAGAAACTAGTTTGATTATCTGCATAGTATACTTGGAATATTGACGTGTTGTTGAAATATTTTGTTTAGATTCCAATTCATTGCTTGTGTTGATTATTCTTGAGCATCATACTGATTGTATTGTGTTGAATACTCTTGAGCTTCATATTGACTATATAGTGTTGAGTATTGATAAAACAAACCTTGCATCATTGAGCTTCCACTATATCTTTGCTTTTGATGCGTATGTGATTGAGTTTATTATTTGGGTACAAATTTGCTTTACGTGAAAGCACTATTTCATTGTACCATTTGATTGTAAATCTGAGTGATTCTAGGTGTGGCCTAAGGGGGCGGTAATTCAGTCCGGTAAGGATTGGTGTAAAGGTTGAGGTCAGCTGTAACACCCCAACCCCGAAGGGCCTGGGATATTAACTTTTTACAACTAATTTATAGCGGAAGCAAATTAAACTCAATTGTTATTAAACCAGAGCACTAATTATCTATATTACAATCATTTATTTCAAAAGAAGAAAAATTACACAAGCATAAATATCTGACATCATACTAATATTTCTAAACAAATCTTTATTTTTCTATCCCCATCGGCATGCTTGCTAAGCCTAATTTCCAACATGCTCTTCAAAGTTATCTGAAATAAAAATATGATTGGAGTGAGACGACGCTCAGTAAGCAAATAAGATTATTATTAGTGTGTGGCCAAAATGAGTTTTTTTTTTTAAAATTTCGTAAAACAATATTTAATACTATAACTTCAAAATTTCTTTTAGAATAAATATAAATTTAAAAATTTTTACATAAAACTTTTGTCATCAATTAAAACAATAAAATTTTATAATTATATACTATAACTGTTAAATTAAACTTTTAACTTTAAAACTGTATAAACATTTAATGATAAACATACATATACTTTTCCTTATACGTTTTCCTTAGATCGTCATTTAAGCACCAAAATGATCATTTTCACATAAACTTACACTTTTCCTTCAAATCATCAGTAACTTTGTACACATAATTAAATATGTATAAACATATATATTATAAAATACCACCCTTAGGGCATTTTGCCGTAAGTCATGTTTACCCCCATGACTGGGTTGTGCGGTCCGAAGACTGGACTTAGCTGGCTGGCCGACCAAACTAAATCAATGTACGTAAACTTTAAGTGAGATTTTCCTTATTAAGTTCTAGTTCGAAACTAGGTGTGCACTCAAGAGAAATCTACTAACATAAATAACCACTCTGTAAACAGTGTGGGTGCACTCTGATCCGTTTAAACTTTAAGTTGCGGTACCGAGCATCTGTAACTTTAAACTTTCGTTGCCATAAGGGATTTTAAAATCATCTTATTATAATTTATGCAATTTAAAATAATATCGTGAAAATCTCATCTTTACTCATATTTTCATAAAAAAAAATGCAACGTAGAAATAAACTCATGTCACACAATTTTTGTGTTAAAAATATATATGATTTTATTTTTGAATAGAAAGAAATGCTAAAAATTTATCCGAGGGGATTAGAACATTTCTTAACCCAAAAATTGATGCAAGTATATTAAAGATAGAACTGGTATAATTAAATATGCGTAAAAATAAACTCATGAAAATTTTGTGGAACTAATTAACATAATTGAAATTTACTTATAAAATAAACTGGGGTATGAATTTTAAATTAAAAAAAGACTAACATAATCAAAATTTACTTGCCTTCTTCTTTTACCGTGTGCTACGAACACAATAACTATCTTTAAGAAATGAGATCGGAAAGAGTGGGCGAGTGAGAACTTACTCAAAATTCTCTCTCCACCACAAATTCTTTCACTCACTAATCCTTCTCTTCTTTGGAAAATTGTTGTGAAAAATGAAGGTTGAGAGCTCCCTTATTATAGGAAAATTTTGGGGAAGAAATGAAATTTATAAAAGTGTGGGGAGATGGGTGAAATTATAATTTTTTTTTTTTAAATTAAAGAATGGGCAAGGGATGGGCAAGGTATGGGTTGAGTATGGGATGGGGATGGAGGCCATGTGGGAGTGCTTGCCAACATTCCCATTAAATAAATTTTTAATTAACTACTTACCTAATTAATTAATCAATTAGTTAATTAATTATTTTATTATTTTATTATTTTTCTTAATCATTATTATCATTGTTATTACTTTTAAACTATTTTTAGTATTTATTTATTTTATTATTTATTTTTGAACAAGAATTAAATTTAAATTTTAAAAACTCATGTGGGCCCCACATGGTCTTGTGGGCCCCACACAACTTCGAGATCCAAATGGATCCTACGTAATTCGAATAAATCTTATACGATTTTATGCATCCTATATAGCTTTGAGACTCATGTAAACCTCCATACGATTTTGAGACTCATGTGGGCCCCACACAGTCTTGTGGGCCCCACATAGGATGCCTATATTATTATTATTTTATCATATATTTCTACAAATTATAGCAATCAAAACATTATTTTATATACTTATTTACGTATATAAACAGTGTCTTGTGGCTTCGAGAATTATGTGGACCCCACATAGTCTTGTGGGCCCCACATATGATACCTATATTATTATCGTCTTATTATGTATTTCTACAAATTATGTCTGTCAAAACACTATTTTATGTATATATACTTATTTATGTGTACAAACAGTGTCTATCCTGTTTATCTTATGAAATTCCATTTTGACCAAGCCGACCTCCAGGGAGCGACTGAGCCGCAATGGTCTCTGAGCACTCGCTTAGACAAGGTCTTTCTTAGGCATCAAACATGGAATCAAGGATCCTACAGAAAAACACTTTTGTATTGATATTAACTCAATGACCATTTTTATTATTTTATTATTATTGTACTTTAATCATATATATATATATATATATATATATATATATATATATATTTGGGTCATCACATCAGCCTTGTGCTAATTGACCTGGTTTGTATAGGTGTCGTTCCACCCGATTAGGTGAGCAAGTGATAGTGGTAATCCTTGTGCTTGTTAGCCAAGGCGGGGACCTAGGCAATTGGCCGAACCTCGATAACATTTCTGTGTGTCACTCTTACTTTATTGTTCTTCTGGTGCATGTGCTGTTAATTAAATTACTTTATTTAATTTCTGATATATTTATATTACTCGCACTAGATTGACCATAGGGTTGTGAACATACTACTGTTAGGAAGAATATCTAGGTATTAAATTTTAAAAATATCAATTCACCCCCCCTTTTAGGACCACGGTAAAACTAACAATTGGTATCAGAGTCACGTAGCATAGACTAGTTGTTATTTTGCAAAAAGATCAAATATGGCTTATAGCTCCGTGACCCCTTTCCCTGAGGGACCATCTTCCACACGACCTCCTATTTTTAGTGGTGTTAATTACACCTTTTGGAAATAGAGGATGCACATCTACCTTCAGAATACTGATTAGAAGGTGTGGAGGATTGTCTCCAAGGGAAACTATATCCCTATGAAAACTGAGGGTGCAACTAGGGTTCCTAAGACTGAGGATGAATATGATGATGATGATGATATGAAAGTTGTTAGTCTTAGTGCCACTGCCATGAATATTTTATACTATAGTCTTGATGTAAATGAATTTAACAGGATTATGACATGTTCTACTGCAAAAGAAATATGGGATAAGTTAGAGGTCACATATGAGGGTATTAGAGATGTGAAAGACAGACGGATAGATATGCTAACCAATGAGTATGAGGCTTTTAGGATGAATATAGGTGAGTCCATTCAAAGCACATACACTAGATTCATACACATCATAAACTCACTACATGCATTAGGAAAGACATATCCCACATATGAGATGATTAGGAAGATCCTTAGAGGCTTACCTCCTATTTGGGAAGCCAAGGCTACGACCAATACTGAGGGTAGAGACCTTAAGGCCATGACCTTAAGGTTCCTTGATTACTTATGAATTGTCCATAAATGAAAGGCTTAATAAGTACAACAGGGCTAAGAAAGTTACTGCATTAAAAACCTCTACGAACATATCTAGTGAGTGCAGTGGATCTGAAACTGATGAGGATATGGCTATGCTAACTAGAAAGTTTAGCAGATTTTTCAGGAAAAACAGAAAGCCTTTCAAAAATTACAGGGAATCTATTACTGAAAAGGGAGAGCCTAGCAAAAAAAAAAAAAGAAAAGTCAAATGCTCCCACATGTTATAACTGCAATAAAATCGGGCACATCAAACCAGACTGCCCATTGCTGAAAAAGGAAATCAAGAAAAAGAAGACAGCTATGAAGGCGAGCACTTCATGGGACCAATATAGCAGCAGCGACTTGGATACAGATCATAGTGACACGGAGGTCGCTAATCTGTGCTTAATGGCACGTGAAGATGAGGTATTGTCCTCTAGATCATTATCTTCATTTTATTCATATGATTCTGATTTTGATTACATGCCTACTTTTAGAGAGTTACAACTTGACTACATTCATGTATCTAAATTATTAGGCAAAATTACCAAAGAAAACGATGATTTGAAAAAGAAATGTGAGAATTGATCAAAACTGTTTAATATTGCGAAAACCTCTCATGCCTCTATTTTAAAAGAAAAGGATGCTACTATTGTTGGGCTTAAAAGGAAATTGGAGGATAGCTCCAAAATCATTTTTAAATTCACTAAGGGCAAAGAAAATTTTGAAAATTTACTTTGTGCCCAAAGAAACTCCTTAAGTAAAGAGGGTCTTGGTTTTAATGGTAATGAAAATGTAAGATGACCTAATCTTTACTTAGAACACTTTACACGTGAGTCAAAAACTCATATTCCTCCTAAAGAACCTAAGTGTAGATGAAAATGTTTTAAATGTAAACAGATTGGTCATATTCAATTTGATTGTCCACTTAGGAATAAGCATGCTAGAATTAGGAAGGTATGGGTAGTTAAGGGAGATCCTGCTACTAACCCCCGTGGACCTAATAAAATTTGGGGACCAGCATCAGTCACTTAGCTTATTTTGCAGGTATGCCTAAGATTGTCCTCCTCCAAAGACAGATGGTACTTGGATAGTGGGTGCTCACGGCACGTGACCGGTGACAAGGGCAAATTCACATCAATTGCCCCCAAGGATGGAGGCTATGTAACATTTGGGAACAATGCCAAAGGATGTATCATCGGGGTAGGTAAGGTTGGTAAGGATTCGTCTCTTACTATTGATAATGTTTTGATGGTTGATGGACTAAAACATAATCTACTTGGCATAAGTCAGTTGTGTGACATAGGATACAAAGTATCTTTTGAAAATGATAAATGCATAGTAGAAAATAAAACAGATCACAAAGTACTTTTTACTGCTGATAGACATGAAAATGTTTATACTACCTCTCTTGATAATCTAGCTTCACAACAAGTAACATGCTTTTCTACTATAAATGAAGTTAGTTGGTTATGGAATAGGTGTTTAGGACTTGCTAGCATGGATTTATTGTCTAAACTTGTTAGAAAAGAATTAGTTAAAGGCTTGCCTAAGATGTCTTTTGTAAAGGATAAAATATGTGATGCATGTCAAATGGGTAAGCAAATAAAATCTAGTTTTAAGAAAAAGAAATTCATATCCACTACTAGACCTTTGAAGATGCTTCACCTAGATCTATTTAAACTTAATTATGTGCAAAGTCTTGATGGTAAATCTTATGCTTTTGTAATTGTTGATGACTTTTCTAGATTCACATGGGTATTGTTTCTTACACATAAAAATGAATCATGTGAACAATTCACCTAACTTTGTAGGAGAATTCAGAATGAAAAAGGATATAAAATCACTCACATAAGGAGTGATAGAGGCACGAAATTCAAAAATGAAAGCATAGAAAAATATTGTGACTTAGAGGGCATATCACATAACTTCTCTGCACCTAGGACACCTCAACAAAATGGTGTAGTAGAAAGAAAGAACAGGTCACTGCAAGAAATGGGTAGAACTATATTGAATGAGCATAACTTACCTAAATACTTTTGGGCCGAAGCCATTAATACTGCATGCTATGTTATGAATAGAGTGTTGATTAGACCATCAATTAATATAACCCCTTATGAATTGTGGAAAAATCATAAGCCTAATATGTCCTATTTTCATGTGTTTGGTTGTAAATGCTTTGTGCTTAGAGATAATGAACATCTAGGAAAGTTTGACTCCAAATCTGATGAAGGTATCTTCCTAGGATATGCATTAAATAGTAAAGCATATAGGGTTTTCAATAAAAGAACTTTAATTGTCATTGAATCTATTCATGTTGTGTTTGATGAGTCTAATCCATTTTCTAATAAAGATGATGAAGATGATATTGATATTAGAAAATGCTTAGAGAAAATGTCTATTGAAAACAATGCAAGTGCAAATCAAGAAGCAAATGAAAAATCACTTGAAGATAATGGAAATGGAAATCAGCAGTTGCCTAGAGATTGGAAATTCATTACAAGTCATCCTATAGATCAAATTATAGGCGAACCATCCCGTGGTGTAGCCACAAGATCCTCCTTGAGAAATATAGTGAATCATTCTGCTTTCTTATCTCAAGAAGAACCTAAAAATATTAAAGAAACCATAGAAGATGAGTCTTGGGTGATGTCCATGCAAGAAGAGCTTAATCAATTTGAAAGAAGCAAAGTGTGGACCTTAGTTCCTAGGCCTAATGAGCATACCATCATTGGAACTAAATGGGTATATAGAAACAAGAAAGATGAGAATGGGGTAGTGACTAGGAATAAAGCTAGACTAGTTGCCCAAGGGTATAACCAACAGGAAGGGATTGACTTTGATGAAACATATGCTCCTATTGCGAGATTAGAAGCCATTCGTATGCTACTTACCTTTCCCTCTTTTAAAAATTTTAAATTGTTTCAAATGGACGTTAAAAACGTTTTTCTAAATGGCTACATAAATGAAGAGGTATACGTAGAACAATCACCTGATTTTGAAAATTATAAATATCCTGATCATGTTTACTGGTTATCTAAAGCCTTGTATGAATTGAAACAAGCTCCTAGAGCTTGGTAAGAGAGGCTTAGTAGCTTTCTACTAGAAAATGGGTTTACCCGTGGCAAGATTGACACTACACTTTTCATCAAGTCCAAAAATAATGATATGGTCCTTGTTCAAATTTATGTGGACGATATCATTTTTGGGGCAACCAATGATGACTTGTGTAATGAGTTTGTCAAATGCATGCAAAGTGAATTTGAAATGAGCATGATGGGTAAACTTAGTTTCTTCTTAGGGCTACAAAATAAGCAAGCTAATCATGGAACTTTCATATGCCAATCTAAATATATCAGGGATTTATTAAAGAAATTTAGTATGGAAGATTGAAAAATTCTTGGTACACCTATGAACCCTTCCATTAGCTTGATAAAGATGAGCAAGGGATCCCTGTTGACGTAGAATTGTATCGTGGCATGATTGGAAGTCTCCTATATCTCACTGCTAGTAGGCCTGATATTATGTTTAGTGCATATATGTGTGCTAGGTTTCAGGCTGCTCCTAAGGAATCTCATCTAAAAGCTGTTAAACGAATCCTTAGGTATCTAGTTGGGACTATTGAATTAGGATTGTGGTACCCTAAGCATATTTCCTTTGAGATTGTTAGTTACATTGATGCTGACTTTGCCGGTAGTAAGGTTGATATAAAAAGCACTAGCGGCACTTGTCATTACTTAGGACAATCTCTTGTTTCTTGGTTCTCTAAGAAACAAAACTCAGTTGCTTTATCCACAGCCGAAGCTGAATATATTGTGGCTGGAAGTTGTTGTGCCCAAACTCTTTATATAAAACAACAACTTGTGGACTTTGGTTTGCACTATGAAATCATACCGATAAAATGTGTTAATACTAGTGAAATTAACATCCCTAAAAATCCTATCTCACATTCATGAACTAAGCACATTGAAATTAGACACCACTTTCTTCGTGATCATGTGCAAAAAGGAGATGTGGCTCTTGAGTTTGCATGCACTAATGAACAATGGGCAGATATATTGACTAAACCACTACTTGCGGATAGGTTCATACAAATTAGATGTGAGTTAGGCTTAATGCATAGTAGAGAAGCTTCCTAAAACTTAAATGTTTCAACTTGCATAAATTTAGGGGAAGCTCTCTCGTGGGAACTTTTCAAGTCTTAGCAACTAATTCTATTGTTGACTTATCTTCTTGCTTGAGACTTTGTGATAGTTGATTATTGATTATGTGCACAGTTCATATTTCTATTGCATGCTTATATTGCTTCTCATTTGTGCTGCAAAAGTTGTCCACTCCATGTTCATATTGATATTTTATTTACTTGATTGGACCATACTGAATTGTTTGAGTAGTTGTGGATAAACTGTTAGGATATATAACGTCAAACAGGTTACAATTATATAGGATATATTTTGGAAAGTACGATTTACAAACGGCACTCTGCCTAAATTTTTATAAATCTTTCCAACTTTTCTTGTATATTCGTAACATTTACTCATTGCCTGGTTTACTTAAATTGGCCCTTTTTTGTTGTTGCCAAAAGGGGGAGATGGAAAAAGGGGCAAAAATAATGGGTAAAATAATATGTTTAGAATGCATATTGAAAGGGGGAGCCTTCTTAGGCTTAACCCATATTTTTGTTAGTTGTACTTGTCATCATCAAAAAGGGGGATGTTGACCTTATAGGTCGCGCCTGGTTTTGATAATGACAAATATTGATATTTGATGTTTGTTAAGTATTTGTACAGGTTCAAATCAAACTTCCTTGATGGCACTTGAAGAAACAAGAAGACCGTGAAGCTTTGTAATTTACATTGTAATATATTAGTCATTTATGTAACAAGGTCTGTAATAGTAATCGAGGATGTGATTGTATGCTTATCGCCTGCACATCATGCACACAGGATATAACATAAGCTCAATTAGACCAGCAAGACCTTAGGCTCCAACACTCACACACATAACATAAAATATATGAGTGTGTTATAATTGTGCTTAAAATTGTCAAATCTAAGCAAGATAAGAGGAATTGGGTGACTGAACCTTTGGAGTATAAAACTCCTCGGGCACCCGAACTTTGAAAGTCAAAATGTTGACCAGCCCTCGGGTGACTGAACCTCGAATGCACACATCTTCCCCGCGCTCGAACCCTTCGAAAGGGACTATTCACCAACTCGGGTGCCCTATGGTTTTAGTTCAAATATATCCTCGGGCGACCGAACACCTGCCTTCGGGCCACCAAAAATATGACCGGGCACCCGAAGTCACAAAGTTTGGCTATTGACTTTGATTCGGGCTGCCGAACCTTTATCCGGGCAACCGAACTTAATTGAAGAACTTTTTGAACTGTGTCTCATCGGGCGACCGAACCAAGGTTTAGCCACCCAAACCTCGACTGGTTAAAATTATTTTAACCATGGTAAAACAAGGTTATTTTGAGCTAATTGAATTTAATCGTTTGAGACTTTTTAATAATGCGCTTTATGTCCTGAACGGTAATAATTTTTTACCTGGCTATAAATATGAGCCCATTTGCTCAATTAAGGGGTGATTATGAAAAGTGATTAGCAAAAAACTCTCTCTATCTTGAAAATCCCTTCTTTGTCCAAAAACTCTCAAACTTGTCTCCTTTGATAAAATCTGACATTATGAGAGTTCTTTGAGTGTTATTGTGATTGTTATACAGTGCTAAATTCTCCCATTTGTATGATTGTTATATATTTTTCTTGGGGAGTTTTAGCCTGGGTTTAACTTGCGAATTTCTCATTTATAAATCTAGTGTGGGATTAAACCAAGAAAGCTTAGGATATTTGCACTTCATTGCAAGTATCCAATGGCTTTGCTTTTTGTGTGCAAAGATTTTCTAAACAAGCAAGCAACCTTTTCAAACTAGTTTTGTGCTCATTTCAATGAAGAAAATCATTTAGAAACTAGTTTGATTATCTGCATAGTATAATTAGAATATTGACGTGTTGTTGAAATATTTTGTTTAGATTCCAAGTCATTGCTTGTGTTGATTATTCTTGAGCATCATATTGATTGTATTGTGTTGAATACTCTTGAGCTTCATATTGACTATATAGTGTTGAATATTGATTAAAACAAACCTTGTATCACTGAGCTTACACTATATCTTTGCTTTTGATGCGTATGTGATTGAACGTATTATTTGGGTACAAATCTGCTTTACGTGAAAGCACTATTTCATTGTATCATTTGATTGTAAATCTGAGTGATTCCAGGCGTGACCTGAGGGGGTGGTAATCCAACTCGGTAAGGATTGGTGTAAAGGTTGAGGTCAATCCTGTGCTAATTGATTTGGTTTGTATAGGTGCCGCTCCACCCGATTAAGTAAGCAAGTGATAGTGGTAATCCTTGTGCTTGTTAGCAAAGGCGGGGACGTAGGCAATTGGCCGAACGTCGATAACATTTCTGTGTGTCACTCTTACTTTATTGTTCTTCTGGTGCATATGCTATTAATTAAATTGCTTCATTTAATTTCTGATATATTTATATTACTCGCACTATATTGACCATAGGGTTGTGAATATACTGCTGTTAGAAGGGATATCAAGGGGTTAAATTTTAAAAATACCAATTCACCCCCCTCTTGGGATCACAGTAAAGTTAGCAACATCTTTTTTAGGAAGAGAAACCTCTCCAAGCAACAACCTATACTTGGTCCAACGATTCAACAATACCTTGAATCATCAAGGATCTAGTATAAAGGAATGAATATTTGTGTACAAAAACACTCTCAAACACAGAGCAAGTTGTATAAGTTAAATCTCAAATCGTATTTCAAAACCAAAACTAAATGGAAAATGTGAAGCTCAATGTTTAGAAGTCACCAATGGTTTTTTAAAGAATTTAGATGCAACTCAGAACCAAACCATTGTTTTCAATCCAGCAATTTCGTAGAGTTTTCCCCCAGCAAAAAGGTGTGAGCAAGAATGAGCTTTAGGAGAGTTTTAACATAGAAATCATGTATTGCTTGCTTCGGTGTATTTTTTTATTGAGCAAGGGATGTATTTATAGACCATTTTGAGGAAAAGTTTCCTCATTTAACATGGAGCATTTAGGTAACTTTTCAAAAGATATTAATTTATAGAATTAATTTTGAAAATCTTCTCGTAAGTTTGAAATTTGAAAATTTCCCGCAGAGTCAGTCGGTAGACCCAC
Source organism: Malania oleifera (assembly GCF_029873635.1). Classification (NCBI taxonomy): domain Eukaryota; kingdom Viridiplantae; phylum Streptophyta; class Magnoliopsida; order Santalales; family Ximeniaceae; genus Malania; species Malania oleifera. The sequence continues at coordinate 71,148,220 of NC_080418.1, read as the reverse complement.
TCGACTGGGTCATTTTTTGTACTAGTCAGTCGACTAGACAGGTGGCTGATACCATTTTGTCTCTCAAAAAATAATTCTGATAAATTGTCAGTCGGCTGGGCAGTCATCTTTTTCAAATATTTTCTAATTTTTAATTCCTTTAAAATCTAGTTTACTTGAAAAACTTAATTATAACTTTTCAAAAACATTTTCAAGAGTTTTTCAAGTGCTAGTCTCCAAGTCTTTGTATCTTAAGGATCTTTCACTTGATTGACATTGATTTCCAACTTGCTTCCATGGTTAACCGTGAGTGTCCTTAGACCTGAAATAAAGCCACTCAACAATACACATTAAACCATCCTTCATTTTTATATCATCAAAATAAGATTAAAAAGCTCAGTTAGGCCAACAATCTCTCCCTTTTTTATGATGACAAATGAGGAGCAAAAATTTGAGTAAGCCTTAAAAAAGACTCCCCTTTACAACAAGCATCATTTTACTCCCCCTTACAATAAGCATCATTTTAACAATATTTGTAGTTTCAAGACCAATTTCAATATCATACAATATCATGCTCATCATACAATATCATGCTCATTCAATATCAAATACTTCTCCCTCTACCTTTTGATACATATCTCATGCTTGAATTTTTTTAAAATTTTTTTAATATCATGCTCAATTTAATATCATGTTCAATATCATGATCAATTTTTGCTTAATACTACTCCCCCTTTTGACATCAATCAAAAAGAGTAAGAAAAATAAGTTCAAATGAACATATGAACACACACTTCTCAATATATTACAATATAGTATATATTGTGTATTTTGATAGTCAAAGAGTCATGCATACTTCATATTTGTCATTCATATTACATATGTGTTGTGACATCTTTGAATTTACAAGCATGCATATGATGTGCAACGTTCATATTTGTGAAAAATACTTTAAAAGTCATATTTGTCATTTATAGTTCATCATTCAAATACCAAAATCATGGCAATATTATCAATATCATTACATGCTCATAATTATTTTGTATTGCTCAAATACCAAGTGATATATTCATGGATACCAATATACTTCTTAGATACGAGGTCTCGCCTCATCTCTTCCCTGACCTGCCAAGCTATACCTCGCAGTGGTCTGGAGGCTTCAATTTCATCTCCGCTGGAAGCCCCCAACTCGTTATCCCCTCCAACATCCACGCCTTTACCTCTGGGATACATCTTGAAGATAGGACAAAGGCAAGTTTAGAATTTCTACATCTTACCATAACTAGCACGGTTATAAAACAAGAAATCAGACTAATATTCAAATCCTCAATTAAACATCCAACACCCAATTAATCACAATCTTCAAATTACAATACTTAAATTATAAGAGTACCCTTTCAGAGGTTTATTCCCATAAATCAACTATCCTTACCTTCAGGTTTGACTTCCAAGTTCCTATCTCTTTACTTGGAAACATCACTTTGATGGATTTACCGTGGTTTTCTGAAATCGTTGACTGATTTAGAAAATCACAAAAGTCCATCAAGGGATTTCTGTCTCCAAGTTATAAAACAATACTCAAATTCCTATCATTACCTTCATCTTCCCATTTTCATCCTCATTCTAACTCGAACCTATACTCTGGTATTAATCCTCCTAAAGTCTGCAGAATTTATTACCTAAAGCTCTGATACCACTTTGTCACGCCATGAACCTGCCACGTGGGGCCTGGGGTGTGATGAGACCATTCATCGTCTCTAATACCATTCACACAATGGAAAATAATAAACAACCTCAAATAAAATACCAGAATTCTAATTTATACAACAACAAAAAAGGAGTATAACAATTATCCATATTACATCACCAAAAAAATATCAAAATATAAACTGAACAAATATCTGATCTTACAACCACCCAAACTTTCCAAAAAGAAACTAACCCTGCCCTTGAACTTTCTAAGCTCGATCACCTGAAAGACAAAAAAAAATAATAATTCGTTGTGGTGAGACACCTCTCAGTAAGGAAGAAATAAACTATAGTAGTAATATATATATATATATATATACACACACATAAAATAAACTCATCCATTAATCAACAACAAATGGCAAGGCGCATACAGACTGTAGTCACACAAACAAAACCAATATTTATAGCGAAAGTTCTTGAGGATTGGGAAGATTACACACTCATACATGTACCTTCCCTCTGCTTTAATACCGTTTGTAACCGTACCCTTTGATTTGGGTATGGCTATAACTGATATCGATCAGGGTACTCACCTTTCACAATAAGCCCTCAGGCAAAGAGATTTACTTTACCATAAATATTCACGTAATAAAATTCACAAATAAGTATTCACACATATTGCAATATCAATCATATTCCAAAAATGCACGTATTCACATACATCACCACACAACCACACAGAATTACAATACATTCAATTGATCTTAGTACATGGCCCACTCAGGGCAACTGCATAGCTCACAGTACGTGGCCCACATAGGACTTCTACGTATAACTTAGTATGTCGCCCACATAGGACTACTAAGTACTACCTAGTACGTGGCCCAAATAGGACTTGCATATTATCACAGTACGCAGCCCACATAGGACTATTGCGTACTAGCTCAGTACGTGGCCCACATAGGACTACTGTGTACTACCCAGTACGTGGCCCACATAGGACAGTTGTGTACTTCATTGTATGTGGCCCACATAGCGCAGCTACGTATTTAATTGCACGTTTACACTCACAACATACAATATTCACCCAAATAGGCAGTATTCACAACTAGACAGTACTCATCACCAAATAGCATTCACAGCCAAGTAGTATTCACAACAAGACAGTATCCACAACCAATCAGTATTCACAACCAGGCAATGTTCACATCTTGACAGCACTAACAAGCAGAAAGTATTTACAACCAGTTAATTAAGAAGGATTATTTTCATGCCACAAGGTTTTTCCCAATTATGATTTATAATTAAAATCATTATTTTCAATTGCCTAAACTGTTCAGGAAATCATATTATAATTATACGGTTCCTATACTCGAAAATAACCGATTCAAATTTAATAAAAAGTCTGGTATAATTTATTCCCTTTATCTGATCCTCGAAGTTCTGCCTAAAATGAACAGAAAGTGGAAACCTGTATTCCAAAAATCATAACTTAATCAGTTCAACCCCAAAATATTTATCATTTAACATCTCCTAGGCCCACACACTCCTAATAATTAATTTAATATTAAAAATATCCTACTTACCCTAATTTTGGAGTGGTGCCCAAGAACTCAAGTTTCTACTCCAGTTAACTTGGAAATAATCGCCCCAAGAACCTCATGGTAGTTTCTAATCGTCAAATCAGAATAAATCCAGGCCAAAATTGAAGAGAGAGAGAGGAAGGAGTCATAGCCCTAGAGAGAGAGTGACAGAGGAGAGAAAATTTTACGCTGAAAATGGATCCGGAGCCTATTTATAAACTGGCGTTTGTCGACGAGTCTAAAAGGTTCGTCGATGAATCCATTAAATCTGAATTTTCTTGGCTTTTAGTATCTTTGCGCTCATCGATGAAGCCTTGCTATGCTGCCCTGAAATGTTCTTCCTTTCCTTTATTTATTTCCCCTTTTTCTTTTATTTATTTTTTTACTTTATTTTCTAGGTTCGGGTTATTACACGATAGACAAAGTCGTCAGTCGACCGACCTCCTCTCGGGTTGCCTAATTTTTCAACTCTAAAACGTGTTTAATTTTTAATTAAATAAATTTAAAATACCCTTAGTGTCCCTAAATGGTCATATTTTTAAGAACTCTATATATACCCCTTTCACAAGCATAATTAGTAACGAGATTAGCCCAAAAATCCTCCCAAATATTTTGTACTTAAATTGTTACTCTCTTTCCCTTTTCCTTGAAAAATCTGTTTGAAAGACAACATTGTTTATTTCTCACATTCTTTTTTAGCAAATTCATTGTTTTAGAAGATTGTTGAAGAATCATTCTAGTGGGCATATTTCTTAGCATTTGAAAGCAATTACTCTCACTCATACTTTATTTTGAAAATCATTTTTAGTACTGGACTAAGTGTATTAATATGTGTAAATGTTTGAAGGTCCTTTTACATGACAGATCACACATATATTTATACCCTCTCTTCAAGTCAAACTTGGAGTTATAAGAGATCTCCAAAACAAGCCCTTAAATGAAGCAAACTTTAATGTGTTAACTTGGTGGTAGATATTCCAAACATAAATAAAATCTCTGGCCCTAATTATTGACACTTTATTATAGTTGATTTTTGTTTCTTTCCTTCTTTCCATGCAAGCTTTATTTTGGAATTTCTCTATAGTCAGTTTTATGGTTAATCTGTGTAGGAGTGTTTTGTTGTGGCAAGGAACACTTTATTCGCCCAAGTCTTTTGCCTCTCACCAGTTTTTGTGTTCCATTCATATTCTAAGCAATGTTAAATCCCCTCCTTCACCAATAATGATAGTTGCCTATTCACTTGATGTCTTTATCTTTTCAACTTATTTGTGTCCTTGCTTGTCAATTATGATGTAGTTTATTGGTAAGGCATCATTATTGTAGGCGAATGAGGTTCATTCTTCATCATCTTTGTCCCAAAACACATCTTTACTTGTTGACTAGGCATGGTTTTTTGATAGGGCAATATTCACCTAGGCAAGTGAAATTCGTTCTTCACTTTTTTCCCCCTATATTTTAGGATGGTGTTTGGACAAATTGTTTGGGTAAGTGCACAAATATTGAACAAATAGGTTTCAATTGAATAAAATGATTTTGACTTGGTTTTAGTAAATGATTTTTATTTTTATTTTTATTTTTTACTAAGGTGGGTTCATTGACCATTTTCCAACATTAATTCTTTTTATTGTAATCATTATTGTTTTGCCTAAGACAACAAATAGGCATTATGTAATTCTCTTTTCTTCTCTCTTCCCATACTCTACTAATCTAAGACCACCATTTACCTATTCACTTGTTAAAGTTTCATAACTTTGTAATTAAATCTACTAAGTAATCTAAGAGATTGTGAGCACAATGACAATATCTACAATTGCGATATTTTCTTTATAAGTGTGAAATTAATATGAGAACTGGGATATTGCTCCTTACGTATATACCTCTGTGTAGATTAAATAAATTTTTTGCTAGCTATTTGTTGAAATTATGTTTACTTATCCTTTAATAAAAATGATTATTCCTAAATTTCATCAATAAAATATATATATTTTTTATTTTTAATAAAATAATACAGATCTTAACAACATGACCTTGACTCTTTTAAAATTATTATACCCCCCAGCATACTTTTTTTTTATCGCAATTCCATCTTATTTCACTCTTGCCAAAGGGTTTCTGCAAGGAATTAAATGGAAGAGAGAGAAAGAAAGAGAGAGAAACATGCAAAGTGACGAGTGGTTCATTAAATAAGCATCAATACATTGCAATATATAGTGGGAACTGGCACAAGGCCCACACACAGTATGTATCCCAAATGAAGGATGGAAAATAAGCACTAAAACCCACAGACAGACAGACTAAAGGAAAGAAAGAACGCTCTCTCTCCTTCGGAGAGGGCTACGCCTACGCATGCACCTAATTCTCTTAAGCCGCTTACACACTTTGTAACTTAAAGAAAGAAGAGTAAACAGAGAATATATATATATATAAGCTAATAAAGGAAGAGCCACCATTGGACGCTTAATTAATTAAAAGGGGCTCCAACGGCTACTTTTCACCCAGAGAGCAGGACAATCCCAACGGCTAGTTTGATGTGGGCGCCGACGATGGTGATGGTTGGGCGCGGATGATGACTTAAAGCAGTAGTAGCTAGTATGGGAAAAGGTAAATAATTTAAGTTGGGTAGAATAGAGGGGCAGAGGGACGTTGGTGGGTTAGGGTTAGGGTTAGGGTTAGGGGAAGAAGCTGAGGCGAGAGGTGTAAGTGGCCTTGGGAGCCCAGTTCCTGGGAATGACATCTCTGGCGGAGAGGGTCCTCTGACTGGACAGCGTCGTTATCTTCACAGAGAATGGTCCTTGCAGTGGTCCCTGCGTTATGCACCAGTTTGCCCCCCACACGTGACTCATCTCTATCCACTCTGTCGAACTTGCCTGCCATTAATTTCATCACTTAATGAATTCATCTCATAAGGTAGGAGTAATATTAATAGGGGGTGGGAGAAGTAGGAAGCAAGTGTCCGCAATAGTTGGGGTAGTACTCCTTTTATAAAGTAGAGATAAAGATCAGCTGCCCTTAAATTTCAATTAAGTAGTCTAATAATTTTAATGAGTAGAGCACCGTTGAATCTATTCCAGCATGCATGCGTCTCTTTTTAGGTATAAAGTCAAAAGTGAGAGCATAACTCTTTTGAATATATATATATATATATATATATATATATATATATATGCACCACATCCAATATGTAAATTTCTAACAAGTATCAGAGGCTTACTTTGACACGATTTCCCTTTTTAAGAAGAAAAAAATTTCACAAAAACCTTTTATATTGGTTGTTTTCAGGAATTATAAAAGGACAAAATTCAAAAGTATTATTTCTGTTATTATGGTGGAAAGAAATTTTGATCAAAATTGTTGACAAAATAAAGCCATATTTGGTGTGCAGAGTAATGATTAGGAATAGAATAAGTGAATTGAAAACTAATATATATATATATATATATATATATATATATATTGAAGTTTTGGAATTTAGAGATGAGTTATATTTTTAAAATTTTAGCAAATATAGATGATATAAATTCTACTCAATTTTGTTCAGATTAAAATAATAAATTTAAATTCAAGGCATAAAATTTGTAAATTTAAAATCTCTATAAGATGATAATAAAAAAATTAAAAAAAATATAAGAAACAAAAAGGGAATGAGGGAAGAGAATATATGCAGGAGTTAATTAATTAAAGGGCGGAATACGTACTTCTTTGATGTGCATGGATCCAACATCACCATCACCATCTTCGAACTCCACTAAGAGTGACAGCCAATAATCGGTGGAACCTTCATTGACATGGAAGGCAATGTGTTTCCCGGGGTACTTACATCGTGTCCTATATAAAAATATTTACCATTAAATCATACATATATCATAATTGTACCAAAAAATTACAGTGTATATTATAAAAACCCAACTACAACAATATACCATCTATTTAATGTTGGTCGTACAATAACGCATAATTAATAGTTAATAATAATATTAGCTTTGTGTAATTAATAGTTAATAATATTAGCTTTGTGTAATTTGGAATATATATCTATATATATATATATAATATTAGACACGTGATGAAAGAAAGCTAAGAAGATATTACAAATTATAGGCTTCTTTCGTATTTTGCCACTAGCTAGGCCCTAGCCTATGGCTATGCCAACTCCAAGAAAATGCCTATTTTCCATCCCTCCAATATTTCTTCACAGAATGAAAACGAATATCCCATCTTTTTCAGTTTATCCTTCTCAGATTTCTCTCTCGGTTGGAGGATTTTTCTCTGTCCTCCCTATAATTTTCCTCACTCCATGCTTAATTTATATTTTCTTATATATTGTGTGTTTTGTTTGTTGAATATTATATATATATATATATATATATATATATCTATTGTAGTTAAGAATAAGTCTATAATGATATGTTAGTAATTGATAATTTACAAAAGAGGTAAGGAAAGGAAATAACCATGAGCAAGATCTGCCGCCACAAGGGAATCCTATGGTAGTGAGAGAGAGAGAGAGAGAGAGAGAGAGAGAGAGAGAGAGAGAGAGAGAGAGAGAATTGGGTGAGTCATGTAATTTAAGCAGGATTAAACAGGAATCAGGGTCAATAGCCAATACAGATTCGTGTGGGAACGCGCTGGTCCAGAAGGTCAGGTCAAAAAAGCCAAAGAGCGGGAAAAGGTAGCGTAAAGACGAAAATGCCCTCATCAGTAACAATCAAAATAATACCCAGAAGGGCGTTTCAGTCATGTCAAGCGACAGTCACTAAAAAGCATCATCATTCAGCAGGAAACTAATACACACATGACCAACAAAACAGGCACTAAAAGTGACAGGCTCGAAATTAAAACCGTTAAAAAATTGAGAAAGCGAGAGCGCAAACACATATATATACGACAAACATTAATTACTTACCGTCGGTAAATGACTGGAATCTCTCCGCGGTTGCGCAGGGAGAAACCTTCGCCGGCGATGGCCATGCGGCCAAAGGCGGCGCCACTGAGGTCGAAGTGGATGCGGCCGGCGGAGCAGTAGCCGCCGGGGCACTCGTCCGTCACAATAATGGTGACTGCCCTTCTGGAGCAGATGCTCTTGTCCAGGCACTTCACTTTATAGCATGCCCCACACCCCTCCCCTGCCTTAAACAGCGCCGGGCTCACCGCCCCCACCCGAGCCCTGAACGGCTTCACATCCACCAGAGATCCGTACCCGCATGCCCCACCTGCCCCATATCCATATACCATATACGTACATAATTACATATACAATTATACATATACAAATTAATTGATCTATTATACGAACGTACATACGCAACATGTTATATGCATATTGTCGTATAAATGTACATATACGATGTGATGTGTACACGGTGTCTACTCGAATGTGTCTCTTCATGAGTCGACTCGGAGAGTTCTGAGTGGACTCACCGAGTTGGAGATCAAGTACTTAATTAATACTATATATGCGCGAGATCTATGGTCCTACATTGGGTACCAGTGGAGAGAGTGGGGGCTTACCGTCGCTGCCGTCGCCATCGGGAGCTCCATACCAGGTGGCGGTGGCGGGTGTCCACTGTGAGTGAGTACCGGCGAGGCGGTGCTGGAGTGGTAAATACTGGGCCGAGACGATATGGAGACGGTGGAAAGCGAAGAGGAGGCTCGCGAGGCGGAGAAGATTTGCAATGTGGTGGAGGGAATGCATTGTGTGGGTATGCTGGAGCCGCGCCACCACGCACCTGCCGCCTATTGTCAGCTTTCCGGCAGGCGGAGGCTTCGAGGTGGAGACAGACGTTCTGGAGTTCTGCCGACAGCTGCTTCTAACTGCACAGTGTTGGGAGTCGGACTTGTGTGTTTGCTTGTTATGATTCTAGGTCTGAAGCCTGAACGGTATATAAATACGAAACATACAAAAGCTAGACTGTTTTGTTTATACCCGCTTAGCCCCTACTACTTTCTTAAATTCACGAAGCTGCCACTTCCTTTTTTGGGGCCCACCGACAGTTATGGCGTTAATTCCGCGTAACTGGAGGCGCCGGTCTTGTATGAGTCCAAGGTTCTTCTGGTCATTCAGTGAATAAATAATTATACCGGTAATATTGTTTTTTTTTTTTTTTTAATATTAGGATAACTCCATACAGGAGAGACCCACGTGAGAATACCCAGGGAGAGAGAGATTTGATTCCTAGAAAATTTTTCTTGATGGACGTTAAATATATTTATTTTAAGAGAATTAGCCAAAGGAATATATCATTAATCCAAAATTGGAGGATTTATTGAAAATTTGTGTGAGAAATATTTTAAAATGGGGTCATGGCCAAATTTTCAAAGATAAGTTTGTGGTGCCCACTTCATCCTTTTTCCGAGAGGTAGTTTTAGGGCACAGAGTGTTTATTACATATTATTGAACAGTCCATGGTAAGGATTAAGGTATTATTTGGAATTATGAAAATGTTGGAGAAAGGAATGAAAAAATAAAATAAAAAATTCTTATTTTTCATGTTTGGTTATAAAAGAAAATGTTAAAAAAAATTTAAAATATATATATATCAAATCAATAAATAAAATTTGATTTTATACATCATTAATATATTATCATTTAATTTTTAATCATATTAATTTTTTAAGCAAAAAACAATGATCTTTCTTGAGGTTTGACAAAAAAATAATGAGCTCTCATAAGGTTTCAAAAATTTTAGAAACCATCTCTTAGGTATCAAGAATTTTGAGGATCTCGTTTGAAATTTATTAAAAAGACACAAACATCCCCTTATATCTTGTAAAAAAAAAATTTTTTCTAAAAATGTTTGTTTTTTTTCCAAATTTCAAGGGATATTTGTGACATTTTTTATATCTTAAGGAGTTTCACAACATTTTTGAAATTTCAAAGGAGATTTCTATCTTTTCATCAAACTTTAGGAGACGTGAGCGTCTTTTATCCTTATATATATATATATTTCAATAGTATCTTATATAGAGAGAAATTGCAATGAAAAATGAATTTTGTTCTTATTTGTCTTTTCTTTTCGTTCTCTAAGCATAATCCTTGATCCAAATTGACCATAAATAATGGATTAAGAAATTTTGATTTTGATAAGGATGTATTACATACCATGCAAGATATTAGACAAAATCTAGAGGTAGCAATTTATCTACATCACAAGAACATTGATGATGTGGCTAAAGAGCCTTTGCTCAATGATAGTTCAACCCATAAGTTTATTGTCGTTGTTGAACATTTGGATAAAGAGGAAGGTAATAAGGCAAAGAAGGCTAACTCTAGTCATGGGACAAAGAAGGCTGACATTAGTCATAAAGCAATGAAGGTTGACACTACAAAAAAATAGAATTTTAGTGACGACTAAAAACCGTCACTAATAGTGGAAAACCGTCAATATTACTTATTAGTGACAACTTAGTGACGGTTCTAAATTAGTCACTATAAATGCCACCTCAACTCAGTATTAGCAACAGTTCAAGAACCAACACTAATTATTGAGTATTAGTGACAGATCTATAGCATCACTAAAGGAGAAATATCGTCACTACAATCGATAGTATTTTAAAACTGAAAATCGTCGCTAAAAACCTACTATTAGTGACAGATATAGAATCATCACTATTGAGGGACTTTTAGTGATGGTTATAGAACCGTCACTATCAGGTTGATTTGTAATAACGATTTTAAGACTATCACTATTATACACCTTTTAGTTGTAACCGTCACTATAACGCCCCCAAAAATTCTGGCTATATATATTTTAATCTAATAAACTTTGATACCACAAACTGTAAATAAAGTTAACTTGGACCCAAAGTGGGATACCGGGGATAAACCTATCATATATACATTCTAACTACGCAGTGGAAAACATAACACACCACTACTTTATATACAATACCAGAGTGCTAGAGTCTCTAAAATATACATACAAACTTCTCAAAAATCCATTAGAAATCCAAGGGGTTTTCGAACATAACCCTAGACCCCAAAATAAACACATACCTTGTATTTCTGAAACTACACCTCCACTATCTCGAAGCTCGCTCCATGTGGCTACTTGGATTACCTGAAATGTTTAAGATTCCTAGGGTAAGACACCTCTTAGTAAGACGGAATAAGTTATACCAGTGTGTGGTAGAGTTTTATACAAATAACATACTTGTTAATTTAATCTATAGCTGAAATAGCAATTTAATACAAACATGTAGTACAACTCACACCCACACCATTTAAAATACACATTTTCTATTTAAACATAGTTCTAACTGTACTTCATAGTTTTTGTTTCTGTAAATCTATGTATATAACTGTGAACACTTCCTTAGATGAATAATTGTAATCATGAATTAACTCCGCATGATTGGGTTATGCAGCCCATGGGCTGGACTTAACAATGACTAGCCTACCAGGTTAAGTCAAACTATAACTCGTTTGTAGTACGATTGGTCTACTTAACCTGGTCTGGACTGTCAGGGAGCTACTCTACTCTTCATTGAGGTACAATCGTTTGTTATCACCACACTCTATCTAAGATGTGTGGTTGCACTATCTATACTGTATTAGTTACGGCATTGTGCTTTGTGTTCTGTTATGGTCCATTAGGGTTCTGATACTGTATAATACTATTTTCGTATATTACTGTTTTACCATGATTCTATATAAACTGAAATACCATGATTCTGTAATAACTGTAATATCATGGTTCTGTAAAAGTTATAATATCATGGTTCTGTAAAAGTTATAATGTCATGGTTCCATAAAAGCTACAATATTTTGTACTAAAACTAGTATTTCTCATGCTATTTCTCATGCCACACAATTTGAGTAATGCTCATAATACTATATTCTGTAAGGGAGAAAACTGTATTTTATTACTATATGAGCAAATTATATTTCTTACTGTATGATAATAGTATATCATCCATATAGGGTTTTTCATGCAACCCAAATTTTTGAATTTTCCTAAATATGCATATCATTTGAAAAATCATAAATTTCCCTGGCCATAATTCCATATCCTATAATACCTAAAAAACCATATACTGATATCTCATAATTTATATTATACTTGAACCCGTAAAATTTCTAAAATTAACTGACATAACTTATTTCCCTTACCTGATTTCCTAAGGGAACACTTGTAGGGATCCCAAATTAGCGCTTGCAATGGTCGCACGTAATCCTGTATTCCAGAAATCTTAACTTTATCAGTTCAACCCCAAAATGCCTAACATCCTAGCATTCCCAAGTCCACACAAATCAAATAACTAATTAATCTTTAAAAACAACTCCCTTATCCTAGTTTTGGAGTCGTGTTTGGAATTCTCAAAACCCAAATTTGCCCTGGTTAAATTGATGAGGGTTGCCTCTAAGTCTTGGATACGAACTCTAATCGTCAATTTGGGGTTTTTGGAGTAAGAAAATGAGGAGAGAGGGAGGGAGGGAGAGAGAGAGTTTAAATTTTCTTTTAAAAAAAGGAGATGACTTGCAGCCTATATATAGTGTTCTGTCCTAGTGTAAAACCAATAACCGTTTTTTTTTTTTGGGGGCCTATGAAACTGTTGGTGGTTTGGTCTTTAACTAACCGTTATTAACTGTTTTACCTTTTACCCGACCGCAGTAATTTGAAACCATTGACATTTTGCTGAGCTCCCCCAAAACCAATGACGGTTTGGTCTTTACCAAACCAATTTCCTCTTTTCCATAATTATTTTATTAATATTATTTCTAGGGTCTCTACATTCTCCCCTCCTTATAAAAATTTCATCCTCGAAATTTTCCATTTATCTTATGTATCAGTCTTTGAGGAAAAACTTACTGTAATTTTGTTAATTAACCTCACTTATGGCAGAAGAATACCATGGTTACAATAGGGTCCTAGGAGATTACAATCAATTACAAAAAAGAAAAGTTCTCCCAAAACCGTTTATATCCTAAAACTAAAATACATTTCTATAATTAACTGTCATACACTGTATAAAGCAAAAGCCAAAATTCATTATTTACCTTTACCTGTCCAATTTTGGGTCCCACCGAACAAGTGCGGTTATCTCTTATACATATTTTCCTCCAATTACCATGAAACCTCTTCAATTGCATGATTGCGCCAAAGTACTTTTACCAACAGGATCTTTGTCATGTGCAATTCGTGTTCCTTTCGATCCAAAATCTGAACGGGCACTTATTTGCAAGACAGTGCATCTCCGAGTTCTAGTAATTCATAACTGATCACATGTGAGGGATATGGGACGTACTTCCTTAACATAGAGACATGAAATACGCCATGGATTCTAGATGGAATCGATGGTAAATCTAACCTGTAGGCAATTATCCAATATCTCAAATGGTCCAATAAACTTAGGGCTCCGCTTAACCTTCTTCCTAAATCTCATAATTCCTTTCATTTGTGCAACTTTCAAAAATACATGATCCCCCACACCAAACTCTAACTTTTGCCAGTGAGTATTTGCATAATTTTTTTGTTGACTTTGAGCTGCTTTGATTTTGTCTCTAATAAGTTTGACTTTATCATAAGTCTATTGGACTAACTCAGGTCCCAAAATATGTCTTTCACCAATTTCATCCTAGTATAATGGAGATCAACACCTCCTACCATATAACACCTCATATGGTGCCATCCCAATGCTAGCATGATAGCTGTTGTTATATGCAAATTCAACTAACGGCAAAAACTTTATCCAACTACCTCCAAAGTTCAGCACACAAGCTTGTAACATATCCTCCAGTATCTATATAGTCCTTTCTGTCTGTCCATCATTCTAAGGATGAAAGGTCGTACTAAATGCCAGTTGAGATCCTATAGCCCTCTGCAAACTTCTCCAGAATTGTGACATGAACCAGGGGTCTCGATCAAAGATGATGGACACAGACACCCCATGTAATCTCACTATCTTCTATATATGTATTTCTACCAATCTACTCATGGAGTAGTTAACTCTGATAGGAAGGAAATGGGCAGTCTTCATCAATCGGTCAATGACTAACTAGATAGCATCCTGCCCATGTAATGCCTATGGTAATTTTGTAATAAAATCCATCGAAATGTGTTCTCACTTCCACTCGGGGATAAGAAGTGGCTGCAATAATCCCGCCAGTCTCTGATGCTCAGCTTTCACCTGCTGGCATGTCAAACACTGCTTTACAAATTCAACAATTTATTTCTTCATATTACTCCACCAAAAAGACACTCGTAAATCCCTGTACATCTTAATGCTTCTAAGGTGTACTGTATAAAGGAATCGATGTGCTTCCTTTAGGATAACTCTTTTAGTCTCAGCATTAGCAGGTACACAAAGTTTGGTATGGAATCTCAAAGCTCCATTCTCTAAGACATTAGACTCTGCTCCCTGACCATTCCGCACTTTATCTATAATCTTTAATAATTTAGCATCTTTCATCTGAGCAGCTTTAATTCTTTCTTGTAATGTGGGCTGTATAACCAGATTAGTGATGAACGGCACAGTTGGTGATTACCCTCTACAAACTCCACGCCACGCCTTTCCAAATCCATTCTGATTTGATGCTACCCCACGATTGATGATATAGAGGCACTTCCTAATTTCTGACTCAATGCATCAGTTATCACATTTGCTTTTCCTAGGTGGTAACTGATAGTACAATCATAGTCAGTAATTAACTTTAGCCACCTCCTATGCCTCATGCTCAGCTCCTTCCACGTGAAGAAATATTTAGGGCTCTTGTGGTCTATGAATATTTCACACTTAATAATGCCTCCAAATCTTCAATACATAAAGCACCACTGCCAACTCCAGATCATAGGTAGGGTAATTCTTTTCATATTCTTTAAGCTATCGGGAAGTATATGCTACGACTCTCCCTCACTGCATCAGAACACACCTAAGCCCTTTTTTGTGACGCATCACTGTAAATTACAAAACCTTATTTTCCCGAAGGAATCATCAGAACTGGTGCAGTGATGAGTCGTTGTTTTAATTCATGGAAACTCTTCTCACATTCCTCTTTCCATTCATATCTACCATTTTTCTTGGTCAATATGATCAAGGGGCCTTACAATTTAGAGAATCCCTCTACAAATTACCGATAGTACCCTGTCAATCCCAAGAAACTCCTAACTTCTTGCACATTTTTTGGGCGTGCCCAATCCACTACCACCTTAATCTTGTTCGAATCTATAGAAATGCCACCCCTGGATACCACGTGCCCGAGAAAAGTGATTTGTTTCAACCAAAATTCACATTTCTAGAATTTGGCATACAACTTCTTTCTCTTAATACCCATAAAACTATCCTCAAATGTTTCTCGTGCTCTGTAGCGCTTTTTGAATATACCAAAATATCATCGATAAAAATTACAACAAACTGATCCAAGTACTTATGAAAGACTCTATTCATCAAGTCCATGAATATAGTAGGAGCATTCGTTAGTCCGAAGGCATAACTAGAAATTCAAAATGGCCATACTTAGTCCGAATTGTTGTCTTTGAAATATCTTCTACCATGATCTTTACTTGATGGTACCCAGATCGCAAACCAATCTTCGAGAAAATCTATGTCCCTTATAGCTAATCAAACAAATCATCTATGTGGGGAAGTGAGTATTTATTCTTGATGATTACTTTATTAAGTTCTCTGTAGTCGATGCACATTCTTATCAACCCATCCTTCTTTTTCACGAACAGTATCGACGCTCCTCAGGGCGACACGCTGGTTTTGATAAACCCCTTGTCTAGCAATTCCTGTATCTGTTCTTTCAACTTTTTCTATTCTACTAGAGCCATTATGTACGGCGCTTTAGAAATTGGCGCTGTTCCCGGAGGTAGGTTGATAGTAAACTCGACCTCATGATCAAAAGGAAATCCCGACAAATCCTCCGAAATTACGTTAGGAAAATCTTTCACTATCGGAATATCTTCTAATTTGGATTCTCCTTCTGGCGCTTCTTTTACACAAGTTAGGTACCCTTGGCATCCTTCCAAAAGTAATCTCCTCGCCTAAACAGCTGACAAAATTTGTGGTAGGGAACGCACACATGTCCCCACAAATCGACACTCCTACTCTCCTGGAGGTTTGAATACCACTTCTCTCTTATGAAAATCAATATTGGTATAGTTGGTAGCTAGTCAGTCCATTCTCAGAATTAGCTTGAAACCATGAATATCTAGAACTACCAAGTTCACTAGCAAAGACCTCCCTTGAATACTGAGTGGACAACATTTAAGTACCTTCCTACATAACACTGTGGTCTTGGTTGGCACAACTACTGATAAACTGACATCTAAAGATTGAGTTTCTATAGCCCACAATTTAATAAATTCCCTAGCTATGAAAGAGTGAGTCGCTCTTGAACCAAATAAAATAGTAACTTAATACGACAATATAGAAATGGTACCTGCCACCACATCGCCTGCCACCTCAGCGTCTCCTGGTGTCAAAGCATAGACCCGTGTTGGGGCAGTGTTCCTTTGCTGATTTCCTCGGGGTGCTTGATTGATTCCCCGGATTTGTCTAGGAGTGGGTGGATTAACTAGCTGCGCTTGACAGTCTCGCAATATGTCTAGGTCTCCCACAACAATAGGAAACATTCTCTCTCATACGGCATTTTTCCACGTGCCTTCTATTACATTTGGGACAAATTGGGCAGGTCTGAGACCCCTGATACACCCATCTTCCTATTTTATGTCTCTGCCCCCTACTGCTACTCCTCCTTAAACCCTAGCTAGGACCCACTTGAAACCTAGTAGGTATAGGCCTCTTCCTTTGACTTTGTTCCTCTGTGCCTCTCTGTTGGTTGGTCTCAGCTACGGTGGCTTTATCCACTAACTCAGAAAAAATCCCGTATCTGCAAAATTGCCACTTGCTCATACACTTTCTGTCTTAATCCCCTCTCAAATCTTCGAGCCTTCTTGAACTCATATGGGATCATGAATTTAGTAACACACTATGACACTTCCAATTGTCCCTGAGTCAGATTTAGGAATTCCTTCATCTTAGCATCTCTAACTGAGGCGGGAAATTAGCGGTCATAAAATATCTCCTTAAACCTTCCCCAAGATAGTGCTATTGGTGCTGGCCTCTGCTTCTCTAAAAGCTTCACTGCTGACCACCACCGTTCTGCCTCCCCTATCAACATAAAAGTGGCATACAATACCTTCTGTTCGTCCGTGCAATGCAATTCTATCAAGATTTTCTCAATCTCCTACAGCCAATTTTCTGCCTTAATCAGATGTGTGCCTTCTAAAAAGGTTGAAGGATTCATTTTTGATCGAACAACCATGATCAGCTAGTAGGCATTCCTATTCTTTAGAACTCCATGCTATCTCAGCCATAACCTGTTGAGCAACACTGCGCAGAATTGCATCAGAATTGCTATCGCTCATACTAAAGGGCCCTGCATCATTATCACCTCCTGTAATAGCATTGCTATTTCTAGGGCCCATCCTGAAAATAGAACATAAATTATCTTAGGATTTCAACACCTTAATTTGACAATACTACTATCTAATTAAGAACCTTAAGATATCCCCAATTTAAGATTCTGCTTACTACTCAAAAACAAGAACCGGCGATAGTTTACTATGGCTTTCCTGAAATCGTCACATAAGAAAAAACACTGAAACCACCACATAATTCCCTATTTTCATCCTACAAGACAGAACCCTAAATTCCACTTTAACTTCCATAACGATATCCTACTATACACTAGATCCATTCTTTTTCCTACCTTTCATCTAAATCCATTCCTATACTCTGGTATTGTTTTCCGATGTACACTAAAGTCTATAGAACCTAGCAATCTAGGCTCTGATACCAAAATGTAACACCTAGAAAATTCTGGTTATATATATGTTGGCCCGAATATGCATCTAGAGGGGGGGGGTGAATAGACGCCTTTCACGGATAAGCAAGTTTTTCTACAATCACACAAATTTCTTGGCAAGAACAAAGTATTATATCACAATATATAAATAAAGCAAATAGCAATGGCAGAGCAACACAAGAGAGAAAAAGGAAGAGAAGCTTAAAGCAGTAATGTTAACGTGGTTTAGCACCGCGCCCACATCCATGCCTTGAGACCAACTCAAGGATTCCCCAAATCCACTATGTGATCCTCCTTCTGATGGAGAAGCCTATATAAGAAGCCGCTCACAAAGAGCTCTTACAATGGTGCTCACCTAGAGACACCTTACAATGGCTCACAAATAGCCTTACAATACAAGTAATTTGAAGAGAAGTAGATACAATGAGAAATGCTCCTCTTGAGCTGAATATTCCAATGAAAACCTCACACTATTTCCTCTTTGTCAATGGAGTGTAAACTAAAGCAAGAGCAAGAGGGCAATAGGGTGCACAATGAAACCCTAGAATAAATGCACAATGAATGTTCTCAACAACTAAATAGCTTCACTAATTTGAAATCAATGCATAAGACCTATTTTAAAGGCCAAAGGGGCGAGCTGGGCGCTAGAGAGCTGTTGGGAATTTATTTATACGAGACAAATTGAAAACTAGTCGTTCTGGCACATTAAATGTTGTTGCAGCCCAACATTCGTTGACGAGGTCACGCCTTCGTCGACGAGCCCCATGGTCACTTCGTTGACGAAGCCCTGTGTTCATCGATGAGACAGTGGTTCTAAATTTAGATAGGTCTCAATTTCTTTTCATCAACGGGTACCTTGTGTATGTTGACGAAATTTGAACAGACTTTGTTGCCGAATCCTGTGTATTCGTCGACAAAGGTGCTTTGAACTTTTTGGTGTTCTCAGTATATTCTCGTCGACGAGTACCCTGTGTACATCGATGAGGTTCTGTGTTGTTCTCATTGACGAAACCCCTATGTTCGTTGACGAGGTCAAGGAGAAAAACTTAGTTTGAGGTTTAGAGCGAAGGAGGAGAGACAGCTAGAAGATCCTAAGATAGATCCGAGGGAGTACACATGCCTAGGGCATGCCGAATTTTATTGAACCTTTCTTCATTGAGAGGTTTTGTCAAGATATTAGCTAGTTGATTTTCAGTAGGAACGTAAACTAACTAAACATTTCCCTTTTGGACATGATCTCGAATAAAATGATGCCTTACCTTAAAATGTTTGGCCCTAGAGTGTAGGCACGAGTTTTTTGAGATGTTGATGGTACTAGTGTTATCACAATGAATTGAAGTACCCTTAACTAAAACTTTGAAATCCTTAAGTTGTTCTTCATGTATAAGGTTTGAGCATAGCAACTCTCGGCTACAATGTATTCAGCTTCGGTGGTTGAGAGAGCAACCGAGGTTTGCTTTTTGCAAAACCATGACACAAGTGAGCGTCCTAGGAAGTGACATTTCCACTAGTGCTTTTCCTATCAGTTTTGCAACCTCCATAGTCGGCATCTGAGTAGAAGGTGAAATCAAAGGGAGCATTCTTAAGGTAAAAGAGTCCTAAGTCATGTGTTCCTACTAAGAACCTAAAAATTTTCTTGACGGCATAAAGATGAGACTCTTTGGGACATGATTGGAATCTACCGCATAAACAAACACTAAACATAATATTGGATTTGCTAGAAGTGAGATATAGCAGACTACTAACCATTCCACAATAAATCTTTTGGTCGACATTCTTCCCTCATTCATCGGTGTCAAGTTTTGTTGTGATGCTCATGGGGGTTACTTTAGATTTGCCCATTTCAAAACCGAACTTCCTAAGCATGTCCTTAACATATTTGGCTTGATTAATAAAAATTCCATGTTTCATTTGTTTTATTTGCAACCCTAGGAAGAAGGTTAATTCACCCATCATACTCATCTCAAATGTCTTTTGCATGGTTTAGGAAAATTCTTGACACAAAGTCTCATTTATAGCACCGAAAATGATGTCGTCTACATATATTTGTATGAATAGCATGTCTTTTTATTTCTATTTTAAGAATAATCTAGTGTCAAATTTACCTCTTGTGAACCCATCATCTAGGAGAAATTTTCTTAAATGTTCATACCATGCTCTTGGTGCTTGCTTAAGTCCGTAAAGGGCTTTTGAGAGTTTGTATACATATTCAGGATGTGTGTGGCTCTCAAATCCAGGAGGTTGCTTGACATAGACTTCTTCATTTATGTATCCATTTAAAAACGCACTTTTTACATCCATTTCAAATAGTTTAAAGTCTTTGTAGCAAGAAAATGCAAGTAACATCCTAATAGCTTCCAGTCTTGCCACAGGGGCATAAGTTTCATCATAGTCAATACCCTCTTGTTGGTTATATCCTTGAGCCACTAATCTAGTTTTGTTTCTAACAATATTGCCATCTTCATCTTTCTTATTCCTAAATACCCATTTTGTGCCTATTATTGTAGTGTTTTTGGGTTTAGGAGCTAAGTCCCATATTTTGTTTCTTTCAAACTGTTCTAGTTCTTCTTGCATAGCGTTGATCTAGTTCTCATCATTTTCAGCTTCCTCAAAGTTCTTTGGTTCTAGATGGGATACAAAAGCTATATGATTACATCCACTTCTTAAGTGAGATCTAGTGCTAACTCCTTGGGATGGACTGCCTATGATAAGATCAGTTAGGTGATTCCTAACAAATTTCCAAGCTCTAGGGAGTTCATAATTTTCTTCTTCTGGTTCCCCAGACTCTTCATGAGGTGATGATTCTTGATGATCAATTTTTGTGTCTTGATAGTTTTTATCTTGGTCATTATTTATCTTAAGTTGCTCAAATTCCTTTTCAATTCTAATGGTGGTGACTTGATCATCTCCTTCTATGTCAACAGTTGTTTTGGATGAGTGAGGATCAGTTTCATAAAAAATGACGTGTGTTGATTCTTGAACAGTTTAAGTTCTTTTGTTGAACACCCTATATGTTTTGTTATTCATGGCATATCCTATAAAGATTCCCTCATCAGATTTTGAATCAAATTTTTCCAGATGATCTCTATCATTTAATATGAAACATTTGCATCCAAAAACCTTAAAATGTGAAATGTTTGGTTTTCTACCCTTCCATATCTCATATAGGGTTTTCCCTAACTTGGATCTAATGATGACACGATTACTAACATAGCAAACTGTGCTAATGGCTTCGGCCCATGAATATTTTGGTAAATTATGTTCATTGAGCATTGTCCTAGCCATTTCTTGGAGTGTTCGATTTTTTCTTTCAACTACTCCATTTCGTTGTGGATTTTTTGGCATAGAGAAGTTGTGTGAATAGCCATTTTCGTTACAAAAGTCTTCTAGTTCTTTGTTTCTAAATTCTCTTCCTCTATCACTCCTAATGTGAACAATTGACATTCTCTTTTCATTTTGATTTTTTTCACAAAAATGGATGAAAACATTACAAGTATCACTTTTGTTTGCAAGAAAGATTGCCCATGAGAATCTAGAAAAATCATCAATTATTACAAAAGCATAGAGTTTTCCACTAATACTTGCAATATCATTTGGTCCGAATAAATCAAGATGGATCAATTCTAAAGGTCTTGAAGTGGATATCATTTTCTCGATTTTGAAAGATAATTTAACTTGTGTTCCATATTGACAAACATCACATACTTTGTATTTTACATAATTATCTTTTGGTAGGCTATTTACTAGTTCCTTAGACGATAGCCTATGCATTAAATCCATGCTAGCGTTACCTAGTCTTCTATGCCATAACCAAAAATTTTCATTAGTTGCAGCCAAACATCTAACCTCATAAATTTTGATGTCATCAAACTCAATTGTGCAAATGTTGGATTCACGTTTTCCTACTAGTATGGTATTTCCACTTAAATCATTTATCAAACATTGGGTGCATTGGAAAGTAATGTTTAACCCTTTATCACACAACTGACTAATACTTAGTAGGTTATGCTTAAGTGTATCTACAAGAACAAAATTTTCAATAGCTAAGGATGAATTACCTATTTTACCTTTACCGATGATTCTTCCTTTGGCATTGTCTCCAAAAGTGACAAATCCATCCTTCTTGAAGGTAAGTGAGAGGAATTTGTTTGCATCTCCCGTCATATGTCTTGAGCAGCCGCTATCAAGAAACCATTTATTTCTTGTGGAGTTGGACTTTAGGCATACCTACACACAACATTAAGTGATTTGTTTTGGTACCTATGGGGTTAGTGCTCTTAATCACCCATTTGTATTTCATGCTTTTTCCTCTATTTCCCTTGAAGGGGCAAGTAAAACGTACATGATCTTTTCTTTCGCAATATAAGCAAACTTTATTAGCATGTAAGGGGTTTGGTTTAGGTGCAGGGATTTTCTTTGACATGGAGCTTCTTTTAGCACAAAGATTTGCAAAATCTATTGATTCGAATGATGATAAGCCATATCCTAATCCTTCTTTGAAAATTCCAAATCTTTGGAATCCAAGTAGCTTATCAAAATTTTCTTTACCATTTGTAAATTTGTAAATTGTATTATTTTGATCTTCCACCCTCTTTTTCAATTTTGAATTTTCTTGAAGAATTCCCATAATCTGTTTTTTTAAGCTTCCAACTTCTTTTTGAAAAGACTCTTTGTAATTTTTACACTCTTTAGTAAGTTTTTCGTTTTCAAAACTGAGAGATGCATTTCCTCTTTTAAAGTATCACATGAGCAGATTTGTTTTTGCTTACATCTTACATAAGTTTCTTCTAAAAGTTTGTTTTTTCTTTTTGGAAGCTATCAATGCAATGTAGAGCTTCCTACATTTTTCCTTTAATTCTTCATATGATGGAAGGTATTTGTCATCAGAATTTACCTCACTTTGTTCGTACACCATAAAGCAGAAGTTGGCAACTTCTTCTTTGATTCCTTCATCAGTTGAGGTTCCATCTAATTTGTCCCATTCGGTTGCATTCATGGCTTTGAACTTCTTTTTGTCTCCTTGCTGATTGGTGCCATTATTTTTTAAAAGAGGGCAGTTGGCCATGCGGTGCCTAATCTTTTTGCAATTGTAGCACCTTATGCTTGATTCTCCTTTCTCCCTTTGTTTGCCACCTCGTTTTTTCATCAAGAAATTTTTGAATCTTCTTGTGAGGAGAGCGACTTCATCATCATCGTCATTTTCTTCCTCCTCTAGAGCTTTTTTTTTTTTTTTCCAGCTTTTTGAGCAATTCTGGTAGCCTTCTTTGGTGCCTTAGTTTCTATGGTAGCGTTTTTATTTTTTATTTCATAGGTCATGAGAGACCCAATCAGCTCATTGAGAGTGACCTTTGATAGGTCCTTTGCTTCCTCAATTGCTGTGGACTTTGCGTGCCAAGATGCCGGTAGAGAGCGAAGGACTTTTTGCACATTATCTTCCATAGAGTATTCTCTACCAAGAGCTTTTAGTTCATTTGTGATATTTGTAAACCGAGTAAACATAGCAGTAATTATCTCACCCTCTTCCATTTTAAATATTTTGTATTTTTTAACTAACATATAAATTTTGACTTCTTTACCTAGTTTGTTCCTTCATACGTTACTTGAAGCTTTTCCCACATCTCCTTTGCCATGTTGCATCTATAGATTCGATTGTATTCTTCATCGTTTACAGAACAATAAAGGAAGTTTTTAGTCTTTAAATTTAGTTATGCTAGCTTTGCATCAGCCTCGGGAAGTTTCCCAATTGGTATGTCATCGCCTTCCTCATTCTTGAAAATGTAGTATCCTTCGCTGATGACATTCCACATTCGGTAGTCATAGGCTTGGATGAAGATTGACATCCGATCTTTCCATGCCGGGTAGTTAACTCCGTAGAACTTGGGAGGATGATCCACAGATTGACCTTGGGCAAACATATTCGCCATATTGATCTTTGTGCCTGAGAGTTACTCCAAATATCTAGCGACTGACGCTTTGATACCACTTGTTGGCCCGGATATGCGTCTGGAGGAGGGATGAACAGACACCTTTCATGGATAAGCAAGTTTTTCCACCATCACACAAATTTCTTTGCAAGAACAAAGTATTATATCACAATGTATAAATAAAGCAAATAGCAATGGCTGAGCAACACAAGAGAGAAAAGGAAAGAGAAGCTTAATGCAGTAATGTTAACCTGGTTCAGCACCGCGCCTATATCCACTCCTTGAGACCAACTCAAGGATTCCCCAAATCCACTATGTGATCCTCTTTCTGACAGAGAAGCCTATACAAGCAGCTACTCACAAAGAGCTCTTACAATGGTGCTCACCTAGAGACATCTTACAATGGCTCACAAATAGCCTTACAATACAAATAATTTGAAGAGAAGTAGATACAATGAGAAATGCTCCTCTTGAGCTGAATATTCCAATGAAAACCTCACACTATTTCCTCTTTGTCAATGGAGTATAGAGTAAAGCAAGAGCAAGATGGCAATAGGGTGCACAATGAAACCCTAGAATAAATGCACAATGAATGTTCTCAAAAATCAAATAGCTTCACTAATTTGAAATCAATGCATAAGACCTATTTTAAAGGCCAAAGGGGCGAGCTGGGCACTGGAGAGCTGTTGGGCATTTATTTATATGAGACAAATTGAAAACTAGTCGTTCTGGCACATTAAATGTTGTTGCAGCCCAACATTCATGGACGAGGTCACGCCATTGTCGACGAGCCCCATGGTCAATTTGTTGACGAAGCCCTATGTTCGTCAACGAGATAGTGGTTCTAAATTTAGATAGGTCTCGGTTTCTTTTCGTCAACAAGTACCCTGTGTTGTTCTCGTCGACGAAACCCCTATGTTCGTTGACAAGGCCTTTTACTTTTCTAAAATTATTTCAACCAAGTTTGTGTCAAAGTAAAAAGGTCCTTATCTTTATTTTGGAAATGATCGTTAATCTATTTTAAGATGTCTTAGGTTTAATAAAATATGTTTGAGGGTTTTAGACATCTTGTGCAGTTTTGCTTGACTTTTTATATATGTGTGAGGTTGTGCCTGTGTTCTAGTGATCTATATGTGATTTTCCCATCTCTTGCTTTGTACTTTTGAGTCGCACCATACATAGAGGATTACAATATCAATCTCTCTAATCTCACACACACAACCCAGAGCTTGTGCTTGCTATACAGGATCCATGAATGCTTTGGCAAAGTTATGGTCATGTCATATGTAGCTCTTTGCTGATTTGAGGCTTGCTTAGCTCTTTATGCTTGCATTGGAGCTATTCTATGCAACTAAGCTGAACTAGAGAAAAAATGTTAGTAACCTTAAAGAACTGCTAATGAGTTGTTGTCATCAAAACACGGCTGGAATGAAAGACCCTTAACCGCTGGGTCTACCAATATATATATATATATTTTAATATTATCTAATAAACTTTGATACCACAAAATATAAACAAAGTTAACCCGGACCTAAAGTGTGGTATCAGGGATAAACCTATCATATATACATTCAAACTACGTTACGGAAAACATAACTCACCCCCACTTTATATACAATACTAGAGTGCTAGAGTCTCTAAAATATACATACAAACTTCCCGAAAATCCATAAGAAATTCCAAGGATTTTCAAACATAACCCTAGACCCCAAAATAAACACATACCCTGTATTTCTGAAACTACACCTCCACTATCTCGGAGCTCGTTCCGTGTGGCTACTTGGATTACCTGAAATGTTTAAGATTCCTAGGGTAAGACACCTCTCAATAAGACGAAATAAGTTATACCAGTGTGCGGCATATGAGTTTTACAAAAATAACATAATTGTTAATTTAATCTATAACTGAAATAGCAATTTAAAACAAACATGTAGTACAACTCACACCCATGCCATTTACACATTTTCTATTTGAACATACTTCTAGTTGTGCTCCATAGTTTCTGCTTCTGTAAATCTATGTGTGTGTGTGTATATATATATATATATAACTGTGAAAACGCCCCTGCATGGATAACTGTAATCATGAATTAACCCCGCATGATCGGGTTATGCAGCCCGTGTGTTGGACTTAACCATGGCTAGCCTACTAGGTTAAGTCAAACTATAACTCGTCTATTGTACGATTGGCCTACTCAACCTGGTCTGGACTACTAGGAAGCTACTCTACTCTTCATTGAGGCACAATCGACTGCCATCACCACACTTTATCTGAGATGTGTGGTTGCACTATCTATACTCTATTTGCTACGGTACCATGCTTCGTGTTCTGTTTTGGTCCATTAGGGTTATGATACTGTATAATACTATTTCTATATATTACTGTTTTAGCATGATTCTATATAAACTGAAATATCATGATTCTGTAATAACAGTAATACCGTGATTCTATGATAATGGTCATATCATGGTTCTGTAATAACTGTAATATCATGGTTCTGTAAAAGTTATAATATCATGGTTCTGTAAAAGCTATAATATTCTGTACTAAAACTAGTATTTCTCATGCCACACAACTTGAGTAATGCTCATAATACTATATTTTGTATGGGATAAAACTGTATTTTATTACTGTATGGGAAAATTTTATTTCCTGTTGTATGAAAATAGTATCATCTATAGGGTTTTTCATGCAACCCAAATTTCTGAATTTTCTCAAATATGCATATCATTTGAAAAATCATAAATTTCCCTAGCCATAATTTTATATCCTGTACTAACTAAAAAACCATATACTAATATCTCATAATTTATACTATACTTTAACCGGTAAAATTTCTAAAATTAATTGGCATAACTTATTCTCCTTACTTGATTTCCTAAGGGAACACTTGTAGGGATCCCAAATCCGCACCTACGATGGTTGCACGTAACCCTGTATTTCACAAATCCAAACTTTATTAGTTCAACCTTTGAATGTCTAACATCCTAGCATGTCCAAGTCCACACAAATCAAATAGAAAAATAATCTTTAAAAACAACTCCCTTACCCTAATTTTGGAGTGGTGCCTGGAATTCTTAAAACCCAAATCTGCCCTGGTTAAATTGACGAGGGTTGCCTCTAGGTCTTGGATACGAAGTTTGATCGTCAATTTGGGGATTTTTAAGTGAGAAAATAAGGAGAGAGAGAGAGAGAGAGAGAGAGAGAGAGAGAGAGAGAGAGAGAGAGAGAGAGAGAGAGAGTCTTCGTAGCCTAGAGAGAGGAGAGGGAGAGTTTAAAAATTTCTTAAAAAAAAAAAAACTTGCAACCTATATATTGTATTCTGTCCTAGAGCAAAATCGTCAACGGTTTTTCTTGGGGGTCTATAAAACTGTTGACAATTTGGTCTTCAACCAAACCGTTATTAACTGTTTTACCTTTTACTCAGCCGCAGTAACTCGAAACCATTGACGGTTTTCTGAGCTCCCACAAAACCGTCGATGATTCGGTCTTTTACCAAACCAAATTTCTTTTTTTCATAATTATTTTATTAATATTATTTCCTGGGTCTCTACAGTCACAATTGGCTACATTTTTGTGATGGTTGTAAAAATGTCACTAAAAGTCTCATACAATATTTAAAAAAAAAAAATCAAATATTTTTGTGAAAGCCTTATAATTACATTTCATTACATATCATATTCAACCATAATTATTGGTCCATTGCTGTAGTCATTAAGAAAATAAAAAGTATGTGCATGAAAAGTGTTAAAACGTTCATAAATATCATATACATGGCATGTCCATATAACAAAAATACAAAAAATAAAATAAAATAGTGTGCATCATCATTATGATCATCATCATCATCATCATCGTGGTCATCGTCATCCTCATCATCATCATTCAACAGATAGCAAACCCTACAAAATAATAATTATAGAATCAATTATTATAAGATTTCAAAATAATATAAGTACAAATTAATTGATAGCAAGAATGATTACTACTTAGTTAATTGACAAATGATGCAGTTTCAAGTATCTAACTTTGATTTTAAGTATCCACATTTAAAATTGAGATGAATTATTGGTGACCATCCTTTGACATGTCCACTTCAATGTCATGGACGTGCTGGAAGTGGCCACACTCAATTTGGATTTCATATGCCCTATTTGGACTCTTGAGTTTGGAAATGAGCTAAGTACCTAAACTATGAAACTCTAGTTTACTTCTAAACATCTAATTTTCAATTGGAAAAAAGTTTTTGGATACCGTTAGCTCCGACACATCCACTTAAATGTCATAGATGTGTCGAAACTCATCCCACTCTATTTGGACCTTATATGCCTAATTTGGACACTTGAGTTCCAAAATGAACTAAACAATTTTAACTATGAAGGTTAACTTACTTCAACATGCCTAATTTTCAACTGAAGTGAAGTTTTTAGGCACCATCAACTATGACATGTCCATTTCAATGTCATGGATACGTTGGAACTGACCTCACTTAATTTGGACCTCGTATGCCCAATTTGGACAACTAAGTTTCTAAATCAACTAAGTACCTAAACTATGAAACTCAATTTTCTTCTAATCATCTAATTTTTAACTAGAGATGAGTTTTTGGGTATTGTTAGCTTTGACATGTCCAATTTAATGTTAAGGACACGTAAGAACTAAGTTCACTTAGTTTGGACCTGTTATGCTCGATTTGGACACTTAAGTTCCAAAATCAACTAAGCAATTTTAACTATGAAGGTTAACTTAGTTCAACGGGCCTAATTTTCAATTGGAGAAGAGTTTTCGACTTCAATGTTACAGACGTTTCCGAATTGACCCCACTCATTTTGTACCTCGTATGCTCAATTTGGACACCTAAGTTCCGAAATCAACTAAGTACCTACACTATAAAATTTAGTTTCTAAGCATCTAATTTTCAATTGGAGATAAGTTTTTGGTTACCATAAGCTCCAACACATCCACTTTAATATCATGGACGTATTGGAACTGACCCCACTCAATTTGGAAATTATATGCCTGATTTGGACACTGGAACTCCAAAATCAATTAAGCAATTTTAACTATGAAGGTTAACTTAGTTCGATGTGCCTAATTTTCACCTAAAGAAGAGTTT
Organism: Malania oleifera; assembly: GCF_029873635.1. NCBI lineage: Eukaryota > Viridiplantae > Streptophyta > Magnoliopsida > Santalales > Ximeniaceae > Malania > Malania oleifera. Next base: position 71,119,117 of record NC_080418.1, on the reverse strand, counting down.
TGGGGTGTCAGTTGCTCCAACGTGTCCACTTCAATCTCATGGATGTGCTAGAAGTGACCACACTCAATTTGGATCTTATATGCCTAATTTGGACACCCAAGTTCCGAAATCATTTAACTACTGAAACTATGAAACTTAGTTTACTTCTAAGCGTCTAATTTTCAACTAGAGATGATGTTTTGGGTATTGTTAACTTCAGCACATCTGACTCAATGTCATGGATGAGTTGGAACTAAATCCACTCAGTTTGGATCTCGTATACCTAATTTGGACACCAAAATTCCAAAATCAATGAAGTAATTTTAACTATGAAGGTTAACTTAGTTCGATGTGCCTAGCTTTCAACTGCAGAGGAGTTTTCAGGTACTGTCAGCACCAACACATCCTTCAAAGTCATGGACATGCTGGAAGTGAGCACACTCAATTTGGACCTTGTATGCCTGATTTGGATACCTGAGTTTCGAAATCAGCTAGGTACCTAAAGTATGAAACTCAATTTGCTTCTAAGCGTCTAATTTTCAACTGGAGAGCGGTTTTTGGGTACCGTAAGCTGTACACAACCAATTTAATGTCACTGATGTGTTGGAACTAATGCTACTTAATTTAGACCTCGCATGCTCGATTTGGACATCTGAGTCCTAAAATCAAATAAGCACATAAACTATGAAACTCAATTAAACGTCTAATTTTCAACCATAGAGGATTTTTTGGGTACCATTAGCTTTAACACGTCCATTTCAATGTTATGGACATGTTGGAAGTGACCGCACTCAATTTGAACCTTGTATGCCCAATTTAGACACCTAAATTCCTAAATCAATTAAGTACCTAAACTGTGAAACTCAGTTTGCTTCTAAGCATCTAATTTTCAATTAGAGAGCAATTTTTTGGTACCGCCAGCTCTGACACATCCACTTAAATGTGAGGAATGGTATATTCCCAAGAGGGGTGGTGAATTGGGTATTTAAAAAACTTCCTAGGTTAAATTCAAATCATAAACAGTATTTGACAACCTAAGGTCTTTCTAAGCAGTCTCAATTCCCCCAATTAATTATGTATGCAAATATTTAAAACAAATATGTCATTCTCTACAATTTAAATATTTGCATACACACATCTCATCATATTCCATTTAAGATTAAGAGCATGTATGTGAAATGATTAGCCGTTGAATGTAAACATACACGTAAAGCATATCTCATTCAAATTAAAGGCGTGTATGCAAAAATGATGACAACAATAAATGAACAAGCATACATGTGCGTAAACTTAAAGTGCAGTAATTATTGGAAATGGTGTATTCCCAAAGGGGAGGGGGTGAATTGGAAATTTAAAGCTTTTTCTGGGTTAAGTTTAAATCCACAAGCAATACATCGCAACCTAGGGTCTTACTAAATAGATTCCAATACCCACAGATAATTAAGGCATGTATGTAAAGCAATCAAAATAATATAAATAATTAAGCATATGTGTGTGAAAATTAAAATGCTAAAAATAAAAAACTAACGCAAAAGTTGTTATTGGGGTTTGGCCAATCCTGCCTACGTCCCCGCCTCAAGCTCACAAGTAAGAGGATTCCACTATGTGCTCGCTTAATAGGTGGAGCGTCACCAATACAACACCTTTTCCTTACTAGGCAAAGGAATACCCCAAGTCACATTACAACGCTAACACCAACCTTTACAACCACACCTTAAAAGGGTGCACCTGGTTCTCCTAATCGGGTCTGAACCATCCAGTGCTGCTCTCTTGATCGAGTCTGAGCAAATCCAGTGCACATTACAGGCCAGTACAATCCTCTTCTGACCACACGTCGAGAATACAACAAATAATCAATAAATTTTGTACAAATACAATGCTTCTATAGCAAATTGATATGTACAACAATAAGCACAAATATACACTCACATATGATATGAGTTAAAGCTCAAGTGAGTAAGGGTGTTTTTCTCAAAATGATTTTTCACCTTTTGAAACTAATGTACATGATGACTACTCAAAGGTTTTAACCCCGATAAAAATTTGTCCCTAAAATATTTTTCAAATGGTGTTCAAGGGAAACTAGGGTTTTTGGCTCAAAAAGATTTTTGCAAGCAAACACACATGACCCTTTGAATCTTGCAATGGATGTGCAAGATCCACAAGCCATAACAGGTTTTCCCAAAGAAATATTTACCAAGAAAATATATGAGAAAATCTTTAAGAAATACTCTTAAAATTATTTTCAAACATCTAGTATAAATGAGAGTGAAATGCTTAAAAAAGATATGCCCAAAATGATATTTCTCTCTTCCAAAAAGTTTGTTAAACAAAAATAAAAGAAAGGAGCATAAAATTTGTCCCCAAAAAGATTTTTGAAATGAAAGGGAATATAGGGGAACTTTGATTAAGAAAAGATTTGAGAGGATTTGAAAATTAATCTAAGTTACTAATTAAGCAAATGAAAGGGGTATATATAGATTATGGGAAAAATATGACTGTTGGGGACATGCTTGGTATTTTTAGAATTATTTAATCAAAAAATTAAACCTGTTTAGTGCTTAAAATTACCGCAGCATGAGAGGTTCAGTCGGCTGACCTTCAGCGTCGGTCGACCAAACACACATAGCCATTTTGAATTTAAAAATAGGCTCGATTGGTTGTGGGAGATGATTGATTGGCTCAGCCACAATTCTATGGTCATTAATGAGCTTATCATTCATACATGCAATGCATTATTATAGACCAAAACTAAAAATGCAATGTACAATAAAAACCAAACATCTTCTTCCTCTTTTGCTCTTCTTGTTCTTCCATGGAATGCGCCAAATGATGTGAGCTTTAAATCCTTCTGGCTTCCATTTTCCTTTATCTTATGTACGTGCTAAATTAAACACCTGTTCAAGCACTCAATGCACAGATAAGACACTTGTGCTTTGTCAGCATCAAAATAAGGATCAAACTCAAAAAGTCAACAGTAATTAAATGAGATAGAGAGAGACACACACAGATTTGTTATTGAGGTTTGGCCAATACTGCCTACATCCCTACCTTGGGCATACCTCCCCCCCCCCCCCAAGGATTCCACTAACTTGCTCACTTAACTAGGAGGAGTAGAAGTCATTTACACTCTCCTTGCGGGGCGGAGACTCCTTAGCTCAAATTATGGGGCTGAGCCACAACCATTACTCCTTGCGGGGCGGTGTTTTCCCAGCTCAATTGCAGGGCTGAGCCACAACCAATTTCTCCTTACGAAGTAGAGACATCTCAGTTTACTTTACGGGCAGAACCGAATTATACACCCTTTAATAGGAAAGTGCGCCTCCTAGCTCAATTACCCAAACTGAGCCAAACCAGTCTCTTTATGGGGCAGAAACTCCCCAGTTCAATTTACCAAGATGAACCAAATGGGTACAAGTAAAACTTTTTCATACAAATACCTTCTAATACAAGTAGAGATGTACACAATGAAGTACTAACAATTCTCTCTCAAATGATATGATTTATGCTCAATAGAGTAAGGGTGTTTTTATCAAAATGATTTTGCAATCTTTGAATAAGATGTATGTAATAAAATACTTCAAAGATTTAACCCTAATGAGTCTATCTCCAAAAATATTTTTCAAAGAATAATAGGAGAACCTAGGGTTTTTGCTCTTAAAAATATTTTTGCAAAAATGAATATATATGATCTTTGATGTTAAGTGAAATATGCAATAAAAGCTTCATAGATCTAATATAAAATAAATATTTTCTCCAACAAAGATTTGCAATAAGAGTGTTTGGAGAAGTTAGAATTTATGTTCAAAAACGTTTTTGCAATAAATAAAATAAAAGCTTTTGAATCTTGCAATAAATATGCAAAGATGCACTCGTGATACTATTTCAATTCAAGTTACATCAATCTATCCCAAAAAAATCATAATTAATTCATCTAGACAAATCATATGTACCCATATTAATCATATATATATATATATATATATATAAAATTAATTGATTGATTAATCTACCTTCAAGCTTGTTTGGATTGAGATAAGAATAGTCCTTCTTTAAGAATAGTTGGGGCTTGTCACAAGCTACAAAAAGTTTCCCAAAAAAAAAAAAAATATTTATCAAGAAAATAATCGGGAGAAACCTTTAAACTTACTCTCAAAAATATTTTTCAAAAATAAGGAGTGAGTGAGAGTAAATGCATTTGAATAAAATAAATGCTAAAATGAAATGCTCTATTCTAAAAGATTTTTTAAATGAATAGAAAGGAAAGAGAGTAGGAGAGTGTGTAAAAATTTTTCCCCAACAAAAGATTTTTGCAATAAATAGAGTTTGGGGGAATTTCGATTCAAAAATAGCTCAAATAAATTCGAGAGAAAATTTGACTAATCAAAGTTGTTAATTAAACTTATGTAGGGGGTATATATAGACTTCTCAAAATTTTGATCATTGAGGGATACGCTCGGTATTTTAGAAATTATTTAATTAAAAAATTACCAACTTGAGAGGTTCAGTCGGTTGGCACTAGCACCGGTTAGCTGACCTCATACAAAAATTTGAATTTCTGAGCAGGGTCGGTCGACTGTGGAAATCGTCGGTCAGCTGGCCAGGGCAATTTTCTGAACCTTCTTAGGTTCGATCGATTGAGATTTAAGCTAGTCTTCTGGTTCTTTAGGGTCAGTCAGTTAAGGGCATTTTGTTCTAAAATGATAGGTCGATCAAGCTTGGATAAAAGGCCAAATATATAATGCCGGTCGACTAGGCATTTTAGTTCAATTTGGTGTCAGTCAGCCGAACATTACCAAAAATACAATTTTGCCCTTAGGGCAAGTTCGGTCAGCTGAGGTGTTTTATAATGTGAAGGGTCGGTCGACAGAGGACAATTAAAAACCTAATTTCTATCCTATTTTGACCCAAAGTGATTTAAATCCTTTTTGTATGATTTTAGTTTTTATGAAAAGAATTTTTCATGAAAGTGTTGGGTGCCCTAAGGTCTGTCTATGATCATTCTAAGCTTTCATTATATCATGTAGGATATGCATGATTACATACCAAATATAAACTAAAATGCATAAATGACATAATATGGAATGATCCCAAAAATAATATGCAGGGAAGTGTTAAAAATAAATAAATAAATAAATAAATATTAATTATTAATTAAATAATATAATAATAATAATAATAATAATAATAATAATATTATTATTATTATTATTATATATTTATATAAATCCTTTAGGAAACTTTCTTTCTTGAGAACCCCCCCTCTGTAATTACCCTCTCTCTCTCTCTCTCTCTCTCTCTCTCTCTCTCACACAATTTCTCTTCCATTTCTCTGCCAAATTGAAGAACAAACATCATTCTCGGGTCTTAGCTCCGCTTTTCAAAGATTTAAGAAGAGAAATTTTGTCTTTTGCACGTTGTAGGCACCACTCCAAAGCTAATGTAAGTAGGTTAGATTATGTCAAGTTTTATTTTAAATATGTATGATTTAAATTGATTATTTTTATTTTAATTATATTCATATGCCTGAATTAAATTATACTGTGGGAATTTGATCATATTTGGGTTTTTCAAAAATATATTAAGGATTAAACTTAAATATGGGGAGTTGATCATACCCGCGTTTTTATTTAAATCCACCAATATAAATATATATAAGAATTTCACAGGCAGGTTATGGAATGATAATTATTATATAAATTGTGTGGCATGAATTTATTTTATTTTATCGCATAATTAAGCAAATCTGGGAATTTTTACGGAGTTATATTTATGATGTGTTTTATTGTGAATTTGATAGTGTTATATTTATTACATGTTTATTTGGGAATAATGATGAAATTATTGGGATTAATGATGAGATTTTTATGGTGATATATCTATTACGTGTTTGATTGCGAATAATGAGCAAGTTTGAGATTTTATGCGGGATTATGCTTATTACATATTCGGTGGTGAATGACGATGAAATTTATTTTGCAATTGTATATTGTGAAAAATGATGAGATTATGATAATATTTTTATCACATAAATTATATTTATATGTTTTAAGAACCCTGATGGTTCAAATGTGGTGAATGCTCAGTACCGTAGCTATAGAGGAATATTAGTGCAACCACACTGTTGTGGAAGTGTTGGCGGTGGATAGTCAATTTGTTCTAAGATGGGTTGTGTACACACCTATTTCCAGATCAAGTTATGATAGGTGAATCATACTTATAGACATGATACTTTGATTTAGTTTGGTTGGCCAGCCAGGCTAAGTCCAGTTTTCGGACTGCACAACCCAGTCGTGGAGGTTAAACATGACATGCATAGGCTAAAAGGGAGTCTTTTATACATATTTACATATTTATGTGATCAGTGTCATTTATTAGGCCTAGATTATGTTTTGAAGGAAAGTATGTTTAATTTTATATAATTGATTTACAATTATTCAAATGCAGTTTTATTAAGGTAAAATTTATTAAATGTATTTTTATACTATAAAACTCATGTCAGCCACACACTAATAATAATCTAGTCCATACTTACTTAGAGGTATCTCATCCAATTATTTTAATACATTTCAGATACCCTGAGGAGTTTAACTGAAACTAGAGTAGCGTAGCAGAAGCGTGGGTGGGATTAGAAAGAGCGGTTTAGAGTAAATATTAAATTTGTTATTTTTCGTATATTTTAAAATATTTTAAGGATGTATTTAATTTGATATTGGAGATATTGTTGTGATAAGTTTTTTGGTACTCTGGTATAAATATATTTGAGGCCTTCTGCTGTATAAAATACGGGTCACTACAGTTTGGTATCATAGCAAATTTTTTGAGTTACTACAGTTAGTATCAGAACAAATTTTCAAGTTACTATAGTTGATATCAGAGCTTAGGATGTATATTCTATAGACTTTAGTAATGATTTTTACTAGAGTATAGGTATGAATTATGATGAAGGGCAAGAATGGGTAGGTTATGATAGTTTTAAACCTACGAATATCTTAGGTTTCAATTAAGGTTATATCTACCAAAATTTCAAGGACAAAATTTTTATAAGGAGGGGAGAATGTAACGATTCCAAAAATAATATGCAAGGAAGTGGTAAAAAAATTTTTAAAAAAATTAATTAGTTAATAATTATTAATTAAATAATATAATATAATATATTAATATATTAATATAATATAATTTAATAATATAATATAATATTATATATATATATATATATTCCTGAGAACCCCCCTGCAATCTCTCTCTCTCTCTCTCTCTCTCTCTCTCTCTCTCTCTCTCTCTCAATTTCTCTTCCATTTCTCCGCTAAATTAAAGAACGGACATCATTCCTGAGTCCCAGCTCCGCTCTTCAAAGATTTATGAAAAGTAAGGTGAACGCCTAAGAGGGGGGGGGGGTGAATTGGGTTTTTAAAATTTCTTTGCTTACTTTGTTTTTTTAAAAAAAAGCCTTAGTTGAATTTTAATCTCAGCAATATATACTTTCAGCAATTTACCAATAACCACAATACTATTGATAATCAATTGAATTTAACCAATATTCAATCTCAAGTTCAAATCTTTGATATTGACACTCAGCTAATTAAATTCCAAAAATCAGATTAGGATATTTTAAAAATAAAACTCAGATTTCAAATTTAAAAGCTCAAATTTTATTCCTTTACTCCAACCAATATAAATTTCAGATATTTGATTTTTGAAAACTTTTAATTTAAAATACCTTGCAGCTGTTTTAATATTCAAAATCAGAACTTTGATGAATTTGTCAAACAAACCAACTAAATAATGTATGCTGAATTTAACTATGTTTCAAAATCAAGATTGCAGCACTCCCAAAGGTTTAGCAAGATATAAAGATCATACACGCATTTAATATCTTTGCAGAAATTTAAAGAGATTTAGGGAGAAGAGATTAGAACCAGATTTTTACAAGGTTCAGCTTGCAGCCTATGTCCTTGCCCCAAGAAAACGCTGTGAAGATTCCAACTTTTTATCAGGCCATGTTACAACTAAAGGGACTTGCGGAATAGCCCTAAGATCCAATTATAGTGTATATGGATAACCAAAAATAATAATCTGATTATGCAAACCCTAATTTCATGATTAGGATTATACCTGCAAGATCTGTCTGGTTTGATCCCAAATCTACAAGTACGAAATGAGCTTTTAAAGATGACCAAGAATCTTCTATTGTATTCCTTGAACATACCCTACTCCTGAGAGAGTGGGCTCGTAAATGGCCGCTAGGGTTTTCTTCTCTCACGAAAGCCCTTGCCTCCGTAAGAGTTCACTCGTCCTACCCTAACTGCTAAATGGAGAGCGTGTATATAGATTAAAACAGAGACCTCTGGGCAAATATGACTTGGGCTTTTCATGTAATTAATAATTCCTAATCTGATCCAAATTCATCCTTAATTACGTTAATTATAATTCATACCACTAAAGAATTATAATTGCACTCCCTATCATATTCGAAATTAAATTTCGAGCTCCTATTATTAAATGCTTATTTATCTCCCCATGTAAAGATGACAGATACCCGTTTATTAAATTAAATTACTGACAATTTAATTAATTGACATATTAATTCCCTGAGACCTTCCACTTAACTTATTTGATGTGTCGAATTCAAAATCCACCTGCAGGGTTTGACACAATAAAAACTTATAAGCTTCCTGTATCATCAATCCTGATACCGAAACATGGATTCCATCAATAACTAATGTTCACCATACACATAATGTCATCTCCCAATGATAACTGAGTTTTTTTTTTTTTACCCATAAAGAATCTATCTCTTCTATGAATCAAAATAATAAACACTATATGCACATGTCCAATAATCATATCAGGATTAAAAGCATAAGCACTCATAATAACCATGAGGTATTAATTGTTTTATATAGTTAGTATAAAACAATTACCCCAAGACGATCCTGTTCAATACGCACAAAGTGTACTAGCACAAGGAGTTGGAATTGTACCATTCCCAATAGTTAAGACATACCTATTAAAACCTTGTGCTACAGTCCTACCAATGGTGTGTCCAATTTTATTTAAGACTGTGGACAATAAACTTATATTCTATAAGAACAGATGATTTAATCTTATGTGTATAAGCCATACTCTACACACTAGATCACCTACTATATAGAATAAAATACATACATGCATAATCATTAAATAAATAATGTCAGGCAAACATTGCTTACACAGATTCTCATTAAAATGGAATAACTAAAGTTATTAATAAATACTAAAACTGATTACATAAAGGATGTATTTTAGTATAAATTCCTAACAACAACCTTTGTCCTTCTCAGGTGGAGATCCCTCTCTAATAAGAATACCCTTTCTCGTAAGGCAATGATTCAACAACCCTGAATCATCAAATACAACAAGAGAAAACAAGAAACAATCTTGTGTACAAGAAGAACTCTCAACAAGAGCATATTAGTACAGCTAGAAAACGATATACTTCAACCAAAATCAATATAGAAAGATGAAGCTCGAAGTAAATATCACCAGGGTTCTTTCTTAGATTATAAAACTCAGTTAGAATACAAGAACCATGAGCTTTAATTCTTCAAGTAGTTAGTAATAGCTTTCAGTAAAGTATTCAGCAAGAACTTTTTGAAAGTATGAGAGTTTGATCAATAGCTGCTTGTTGGTAATTGTTGGTGTGATTAATCTTTAGGTTTAACATGTATTTATAGATAGAAAAAGTAATATTTCATATTCCCCAAGTTTCTTGCAATGTTTCCCAAGTTTTTACAAAGATTTGGGACTAGGCAATTAATTTTGGAAACTTTCCCTTGCAGTTTTAAATTTAAAAAGCCAAAGGTCAGTCGACTGTGATTCATAGGGCCAGTCACCCGATCCTTTATAATTTAGCAAATTTTCTAACAGAGAATGGAGTCAATCGCCTAGACCTATAAGGTCAGTCGCCTGAAGTTACAATATTCTAAAAACTTAATTTTTTAACACTTTGAAGGTGCCTGTCAACTAGATCCTTTTATGTCAGTCGTATGAACTTGCAATGTTTCAAAGACTTTGTTTTTCAATACTTTAAACCTTTGATTTTGTAAAAACTTAAATGAGACTTATTTAAAACATTTTTTGGGTTTTCAAAAACAAGTCTCTAAGTCCATAATAATTTCTAAGAGCTTTAACCATTTATACTGAAATTGAATGAAGTACTTACATGAGACTTATTATGATTTTAACTTTCTATAACACTAAGTCTTCATGCTTTTGCTTCCGTTCTTTGAATCTATCTTGACTTCTTTCTTCAAAAGACTTTAAGTTTCATTTGATCTTCTATCTTTGAGTCTAAGCTTTTAATGAACTTCATCAAACACTTGAGATCTTGAACATTTTTTATTAAAATCACTTGAATCATGAAACATCATCACTTAACCAAATATGTTAAGTTCCCTTTATTTGTTTTCATCAAAATAAGATTCTTAAGTCTTGTTAAGCCAACAATTTCCCCCTTTTTTATGATTGAAAATAAGGAGAAAAAATGAGTAAGCCTTAAAAAGGCTCTCCCTTACAATAAGCATAGTCTTAACATAATTTTGAAAATAAGTCATTTATTTATATGATTGCATATCAAAGTTTCAGTTCATTAAATTCTATTTAAGTTCATTTTTCAAGATCATCAATGTTGAGTTCGTATTTGTCAATTCATAATCATAATATTATGAATAGTTGTGTATCAGCAATGTGCTTTCAGTTTTGCTCAAAAGTTCTTCCCCTTTTGACATCAATCAAAAAGAGATAAACATAAACATGCAAAAGCATAGAGCAGTATCAGCACAAAAACAGAGAATAATAGTTATCATGTTGTAATCAAGGAGTCCAAAAACAACATGAGAAACATCCAAGAATTACAAAGCAACTATCTGAAATACAAATTTCAAAAAATATCTATGCATCTGCAGCTATATCGTCATCTTCAGTTCCTTCTTCTTCTTCTTCTTCTTCTTCTTCTTCTTCTTCATCTTCATATTCTTATTCATTTCCTTCTTCTTTAGTGACTATTTCACTTATCTCCATAGGATCTTTTCCTCATGAAGAACCAACTATATGTTGTTCAATACAACCAAGCAGTTGATCCAGTGAAGAATAGTTGGTTTGAAGAGATGAAAAATTTTCTTGAAGAGTTTGAAATCCATATCTCATTTCACCACTAAAGATGGTGAATTTCTAATGAAAAGGAAGAAACCAAGAAGGTGCATCATCTACCTAAGGAGTAGGTTATTGAGCCAATGGTTGTGGAGCATGATCTTGCTGCTGTCTTCTTCCTAACTTAGGAAATCAGCCTTGCTCATGTTTTTCATAACCCATTTTCTTAAGAGTGGCAGATGAGAACATGTCATAATGGGTCCACTTGATGAACAAGTCATTTGGAGAGGCTATGTTGATATGGGCGAAGATTAGATTCAGAGTTCCTCCATATGGTAAAACTACTCTGCCTGATTCAGTTCTTGAGATCATCCATTTCAGAATCAAACTTGATAAATCAAGCTTCTTCCCTTTAAGTAAGCCCACATGATGAAACAATCCAAATAAGATATGTAGTCTTGTGATCCTACTTGAGGCAAAATATTGTATGTGATGATCTTTTGGAGGATCTGTGCCTGAAGGTTTAATTATTTATAGAGTGGAGGATGTCCAAAATAAATTAGTTTCTCATCCGTAATCAGTGGTATAAATTCTTCTGGGGTGAAACCTTGTTCCATAATCCAAGATTGTCCAAATACTGGACATTCAAATTCACCTTGTTGAATGTTGAAAACAGTTGCCAAAGTTTGTGGAGTAAGTGTAATTGCCTTTCCTATAACTTTGGTAGTAGTTACCATGTCTCCTTTAACCAAGTTTGCATAAAAAATCTTAACTAGATTGGGAAAGATGCCCTTAGCCTGATAGGTGACAAATTTCTTCCATCCTAATGCTCTAAACATAGATAAAATTTCAGGAAAATTTTCTTCAAAGAACTTAGTATCCAAGACTTTACCAAAAATGGGGTCAGCGGAACGAATATGATCTTTGTAAAGTTTCTTTGCATGAGGATGTATAAGCCATTTCTCGATGTTCTCGTGGTCATCTTTCCCAGAAGAGGATCCTTTGTATCTAGCAGTTTTCATTTGTGGCATGATGACTCGAACAGTAAAACCTTAGAAAATTGTGAGGAAAAAAGGTGTAGGTAATGTTATTCAAGATTTAATTGAAGGATATTGAGTGCAGAAGCACTTGGTTTCGAAGGAGAATGAGTATAGGAGAGGAGAAAAATAGGGTCAGGTGCCTGGGATGTTGAAAGTTAAGGTTTCGTGCACTTTAAGTATTTAAATTGCCGTCAGTCAGTCAATTGAAATTGAGGGTTAGTAGCCTAACAATTTAGCACATTTAAATTTTTCCAGACAATAGCGAGTCAGTTGAGTGAGGCTTAGAGGGTCAGTCGCCTAACTTTACTAATCTTGAATTACTAAGAAAGTCAGAAAAGGTTCATTCAACTGTGCCTTACACTTCAGTCGTCTAGCCTCACTCGCCTTTCAAATTTTACTTTACTATTCATTCAATATCCTCTTTAAACAACTTCTTTGCTATGTAACAATCCTAGTTCTCTTCTTATAGATATAAATCTATCTTCTGGAAGATGCTTGGTAAAAGTATCTGCCCATTATGTCTATATGCTTGGTTCTTGAGTGTGATATGAGATTTTGGGAGATATTTATAGCGCTGGTATTATCACACTTTATAGGTATAGTTGAATATTCCAACTTGTAATCTTTTAATTGTTGCTTCATGTAAAGAGTTTGTGCACAACAACTCCCTGTTACCATATACTCAGCTTCAATAGTAAACAAGACTACTAAATTTTGTTTCTTAGAGAACCAAGACACAAGAGATCTTTCGAGAAAGTGGCAAGTACCACTTATGTTTTTTCTATCAATTTTACATCCAACATAATCAGCATTCGAGTAGCTAATCATCTCAATGCCAGTGTCCTTAGGATACCATAGACCCAAGTCAATAGTACCTATTAAATATCCTAAAATTATTTTGACTGCTATTTGGTGAGATTCTGTATGGACTGCCTAAAAATGAGCACACATGCATACATTAAACATAATGTTTGGTCTACTAGCTGTCAAATATAGTAGACTTCCTATCATGCCTCGGTAATATTTCATATCTACCGATTTTTCTTTTTCATCCTTATCAAGACTTATAGGCGTACTCATTGGGGTTTCTATTGGTTTGCTACTTTCCATATCAAACTTCTTACGCATATCCTTTATATATTTTTATTGATTTATGTAGGTTCCATTTTTAGCTTCCTTAATTTGAAATTCTTAGAAGTAAGTCAATTCTCCCATCATACTCATTTTAAATTCATCTTGCATACACTATGCCAAAGTCTTTACATAGATCTTCGTTTGTAGCACAAAAAAAATGATATCATCTACATAGATTTGAATGATAAGCATATCTTCATTTTTAGATTTGATAAACAGTGTATTGTCCACTTTACCTTTAGAAAAGCCTTTATCTAATATAAATCCTCTCAACCTCTCATACCAAGCTCCAGGGGCTAGTTTTAGTCCATATGGTGCTTTTGTTAATTTAAACACATGATCAAGGTTATGAATATCCTCAAAACCTAGAGGTTGTGCCACAGACTTTTTCATTTATAAATCCATTTAAGAATGCACTCTGTAGACATCCTATTTTTGCCATAGCCAAATAGAACAAGGGGTCCCCTCTTATTATTCTTATTATTTTATTATTATTATTATTATTATTATTATCATTATTATTATTATTATTTATTATTATTTTATTATTATTTTCCTATATTATTAGTACTTTACTATTATTTTACTAGTACTTTTATTATCTTTATTTTATTTTTACTTTAATATACTTATTATTATTATTATTATTATTATTTTATCATTATTACTATTATTAGCATTAGTATCTTATTTTGGCTATTATTATTTTTATTATTTTTGGTAATTTTATCATGGTTATTATTATTATTTATTACGTTTAATATTATTATTATTACTTTATTTTAATTATTATTATTATTATCGATAGTATCTTCATTTTTATTTTATTTTTTTATTTTTTATATATATAATCATTTATTATTGTTTACTATTTAGTAGTATTACCTTATTATGATATTAACTATTATTATTATTTCCCATTTCATTATTACCAAAAGCCTAAAAAATAAAATAAAATCAAATAAAAAAAAAAGGAAAGTTTCTTAGGTTTTCAATTTTTTTTTTTTTTATAAAAGAGGGGCAGCGCACACGAACAAGGGGGAGAGCAAAAGCAAAGAAAAAAAATAAAAAAAAGGTCCGATTTCTTCTTCTTCTTCTTCCTGGTCCCCTCTGCTCTCTGCCAGCGGCTCCGACCACCCCTCCCTCCATTCTCCCTATCTCTGTTCTTTCTTCACGTCGCCGTCACAGTAGCAGACCCGAGCACCACCCTCCAGCAGCTTCCAGATCGCTGCAACACTCCGACGACGCCCACCGCCATAGTTTCCCACGACCCTCTGCCATAACCACCGGCACCACCTCTGCTCCACGGCTGCTGTCTGCAAACATCCGACCTCCGGACGCCCCCCTTGCAGCAAATCCCCTGCACCGACCATCCTCCACTACCGCACCATCAGGAGAGGAGTTCCCGCCGCCGCTCCCTGCTCACTGCCACCATTCAAACCAGCAGACCCGAGCACCAGTTTCAGCACCTGTTCCACCCTCCTCTGCAACGTCCCTCCAGCCACCATCTGAGTCCAGCGACCACGGCCGGCCGCAACAAATGCCCAGCAACCCACCGTCGGCTGCCGAAGCTTTCGGCCATCACACCAGTAATTCCTAGCCTCCCTGCACATCAAACACACACACACCCACTGCAAGCCCCAGTGTGCACACGCACACACACATGCACGTGTGATGTTTTTGTAATTTGTTTTATTTATTCATTTTTATTATATATATATATATATTTTATTATTATTGTTTTATTTATTCTAATATCTAACGCTTGTAGTTGTTTTTGTTTTCTGTTTTTTTGTGTATATGCAGGTATATAGGTTTCTTTGGTTTTTGTTGGTTATTTTAATATTTAGCATTCGTTTTGGTTGTATCATTTATATACATTAATTTTTTATTGTGGAATCTTTATGGAATTTGTTTGGATAATTAAAGTTTAATTTTGTTTTATTCGTTGAATTGTTCATATCATTATTGCATGCTTAATACCTAGTTAGAATAACTGTTGTAATTATTTACTTAAGAGTGTCTTTGTTTGATATCCATGTGTTTAGGGCTACTTAGGGTTTTTGTTATTGTACGTCATACTTAATGTTCATGTGTAGTGTTATTATTATTGGACATATTTAATGTTTATTTCATATTTGGCATATTAATATTTAGGGTTGTAATTATGTTAGGTTATTATTTAAGCATATTTTAAGATTTTTATTAGTTTCCATATTAAGGCTCATTGTTTCATATTGTTTTATTATCATATATACATATTCATATCTATTATGGTTTGTCATTGTACGTATCCATATAATGTTATGATTTATTATTTTGTGTTGTATATACTATTGTTCGTTATCATGTAGTAGTATCGTTAGGGTCTTGATTATTTAATGCTTATATTTAATAGGATTTTAAGTATTTCACATTATCACGGTTTAAGTATTTTTTTTAGAGTTTGGATTATGTCATGTTCATATTTATTAGGGTTTTGATCACTTCATAGTATCTTTGTGTACTTTTAGGGTTGAAATTGCTTCCATATAAATTATGTACTTAGGGTTTTTGGTCATTATTGTACTCACTTTATATTTAATATTTGTATAGTTAAGGTTGTGTGTTAATTTTGGTAGTCATATTGAATATGTACGCATTAATTTTAGAGATAATTCATTTCCATAAATTCAATCATTTTCTTGCCCTTTTCATTAGTTTACATATTTTGATCCTAAGTTCAGTTGGTTTCCTTAATTAAGAGTTTACATATGTGTGTCTTGTGCATATCTTATTGCTATTATTGTCATTATTATTATTATTATTATTATTATTATTATTATTATTATTATTATTATTATTATTATTATTATTATTATTATTATGTGCTAAATCATTTTGGTATCATTACTATTATATTATTAATGTGTTATTATTGTTAATATGAGATTACCATCAGGGCAGTGTTATTGTGATTATGTGTTGTTAGTGCGTGTTATATAATTATTATAATATTATTATTTATGTAGTACTGTTGTGATATTATTACATGCTATTATAGTATCCGGTTGTATTATTAATGTAATATTATTAGTATAGGGTTGTTATTATAGTAGTATGTCTCTATTATTGTTACCATTGTTATCATTTCCTATTAATATCCATAGTAGATATTCTTAGTATTTTTGTTTCTATGGTATATTTATATTTTGTATTATGTAGTATTGTATTTATTATTTTATAATATTATATTATTTTCATGTGTGTATATCCCTATGATTTTATTGCGGGGGTATGAGCCTTCGGGCATCACGTACCTTAAGCTCTGAGGGAATATATGTATATATATTATATGTATTTATTTATTTATTTATTTTTATGTGTATTTATAAATTCATAAAAAGGAGTAATGTAAAGACTTATTAGATTAACTTAGGGATAATTTCAAATTAATTAGGCACCGTTCGTAAGAACGGGCGCGCAGGGGGTGCTTGTACCTTCCCCTCGCGTAACCAAACTCCCGAGCCTAACTCTGGTAACATAGACCTACTCTACCCCTAACGGGGTAGTAATCATGTGTTCTAACCACACTAAAAGGTTAGTGGCGACTCCGACATTCCATGATTTTTTCTGAAAATATTAAATTGATTTTTATTTCGCCGCCCGGGGCACACGCGCTCACGGGACGCCGCGACAGTTTGGCGACTCCACTGGGGACCATTAGAGAGTCGAGCCATTAATTAATTAGAAATTATCCCATGTTCAAATTTAATAAATCTTTTAATTACTCCTTATTTTGTGAATATTGTAATTCGTAAATAACCTTAATTAATTGTAAATATCTTGCTTCCATAATTTACAAATAACCCTACTTAATTAAAAATATTTTGTTTCCTAATTGTGTGAATATTAATTGTAGATATTTTGTTTCTAAATATTCTAAATAGAGCCTATTAATTGTAAGATATTTTGAATAAGTAGATATTTTTTATACTAATCGTAAATATTTTGTTTCCTTATTTTTGTTTCCAAATTTTTTGTGAATAAACATATTAATTGCATATATTGTGTTTCCTTATCTTTTGAATATATATATTAATTGTAAATATCTTGTTTCCATATTGTTTATAGCATGTGAATAAATGTGGGGATAGCGGGGTTAGGTTAAATTTAAATTCACACACTCTCACGCTCTATACCCAGGCTTTACCTACTAAGATTAGATAGGGGTGTAATAGCGTTTGTCCCCACGTGGTAGGGCTTGTGGGGACCCGCGAACCACTCCGCTCAATTTAAACTTCGTCCAAACCCCTTTTGGGTGAGGATGGAGGTTAGATTGGGAACCTTTGTACATAGGGATTAGAGCTTACCCACACATACTTGTATATAGTTTTCCTTAACTAGGATAGTGTCATGACAAACCCTGTATATATGTACCTACCCTGGGTTGGGACATCCTTATCCCCATACTGTCTATTGTATATATGTTGTGAGATACCTTGTATTATACCATGCATGCTGCATCCATTTTAGACTTACATACTACTTAGCCAGTATTCTAAAAAAGCCCAATAATGAGGCCATGACCCATCCTTTCAAAAAAAAAAAAAAACGAAGCACTTGGCCCAAACATTTTAAAAATATGGGTCAGCCCAACCCTTTTCAAATAACTCGGGACCAATTCTTTAAAAACAAATCTTGGGCCTGACCTTTTCCTAAGCAAAAACTCGGCCCATGCCTAAGTTTCAAAAAAGGGGCAAACCCAGATTTCAAAAGAGGACTTCAACCCCAATGCCTAAAAATTTGGGCCAACATTTTTTCAAGTAATCCAAGCCCAATTCCTTTTCAACTAGGGCCTTAACCCATCATGAAATAGCTCGAAGCCTATATTTTAAAATACTTGAGGCCCAAGTGCACACCAAGTGCACACTAAAGTCCACGAGTCCACATTGAATGAATCCAATGGGTTGACTAGCCTCGGTCAACCCCAACCTCAGAACATAATTTGACCCTTTATAGAATCTGAGGTACATGGACCATCATCAAGGAAATGAATGCGTAAGGGAGAAATTGAATTGAAATCGTGGCCCATCAATAGTCATGTTAATCTTGACCCGTCTCATTAGTGGGATTTTTCTAGAATTCTAGCTAAGTAGTAATTTAGGACATCATATTCATGCATTTCATTTCATACATAGTCATGCACGATAAGTCGCATACATGTTCATATCATTATTTGTATGTACAAGTGCACTAGTTACATCCATGCATAAACACCCATTGCATAACCGAATCGTGCATTCCATGCTCAATTTCATTACTATACATGCATAGTCATCTCGAATGAGTCAGTAATCATATCCCAATTTCCTGTAAAACCAGTGTGCCAAGGTGGTGAAATCGAGGTTTGAAATTCTAAAAGCAGGCGAAATAGAACGGTTTCTGCACATCCTTTTAAGTTTTTGACAAAGGGTTAGACTCATGCAGAAGGATCTAGAAGGTCAGATGTGCTCTCCCGCACCAAATCCTGAAGATGTCCATCAAGATGTGCGAAAGATTAAGAATCAGATGGAGGAGGTAGCCCCCTCGTGGAGCCAAACTACACGACTTCCAAAGCAGGCAGTTGAAAACAAGCCTTTGTTCCAACCATGGTTGATGGAGTCGCTAGCTGGTCTAGGCTTAAGCCTACACACATTTGTCCTATCAACCCAAGATATAGAACCTCAACTGGAGAGAGATGTTCAAGTTCGCCCTTCATCAATCCTAATATTCAAGAAGGGGGAATAGCTAAAGAAATGGGCAAAGAGCAGATACCTAATGAAGAAATGGATCATAAGAATGAAGTCTGGGAAGAACAGCTGCAAGCTATGCAAAAGGCAAACATGTCTGGTTCATCGGATGCTTTCAATCCTTGTCTAATGTCGAATTTGATCTTACCCCAAAAGCTCAAAGTCCCAAATTTTGCGAAGTTTAGTGGGTCTGAGTGTCCACTAGCTCACTTGGGGATGTATTTGCAGAAGATGGCCGCATATTGTGATAATGATGATCTACTCATCCATTGTTTCCAAAGTAGTTTAACAGGGGAAGCTCTAGAATGGTGTCGCCAAGTAAAAGTACATACATGGAGAGATCTAGCTCGCGCTTTTATGACTCAATATCGCCAGGAGGCAGTTCTAATTTCAAAGTGTAGGGAGGAGAAGACGAGAGATTGCTCTTATCAAAAGAGGGAGATGACAGCCCTGAGTTGCCCTATGATAGGAAAAGGGAAAGTAGTTTACCCATATCCATGTGTTGCCCATTTCCCTAAAAGGACCCCCAAGAATAGTTCCAATCGGGCAGTCATCCAAGAGCAAATTGAAGATGCAATCAATATGGGGAAAGCAAAGTGCTCAGAGTCAGAACGAAGCCTTGTTAAATGGGTTGATAGAAAGAAAAGTAAGAAAGCCCAAATGACACAAGAGCAATGTTGTCAGACAGTATCGCACATTGAATCTAAAAGCAACCTCGTTTTTAGACACCATGATGATCAGACTGTACATGCAAGCACAAGGCCTTTGGTCATGCCCGCCCATGTTCAAACACAAGATAGAGGTGTCCAGAGGAAAGTCAGAAAGATAGACCGTATCCCGATGACCTATGCAGAATTATTTCCACAATTGGTTGAAAGACATCTAGTTGCGCCTACGCCTGGAGGTTTGGTATAGTTCCCTTACCCAAGATGGTACAACCCAAATGCTCACTGTGAGTATCACGCTAAGGCAATAGGCCATTCAATTGAAAAATGCTGGGCCTTTAAGCATAAAGTACAATCATTAAGAGAGGCTGGTTGGTTAACCTTCGATGTCAAGCAACCAAGAGTCCAAGGGAATCCTTTGCCCAAACACGAGGAAGGAAGTGGTTAACATATCAGAGAGGTTCCCAAATCAATGGTTTCAGTCATTATCCGCCGAGGCTAAAGTGATGGAGTACTGAACTTTTGACTATCTAATCCTTTTCAGTTGATGTTCTTTTGTTTTTCATTTTTATTTGCTTTTCGTAATCCGTGGACGCCTGTGTCTCGGAATAGTTTCTATATTCAATAAAATGAATTATGCATTTTGTTATCTCACTTGCATCATGAGTCCCATTGCCAAATTATGTTTGCTTATGTTTCATGCCGGAATAGGGAAAGTAATGTTGCTAGTGTTCATGAGCTAGAAAGAGATGTTAAAGGATGAAACAATCATTGAATTCAGACATCATGAAGAAGTTTTTTTTTACTTTCCAAGGAATTCAACGAGGTGGCTGCACTGTTTTGATAAATTAATCACTCATGTTTTGATCAAATGATGGATGGCCCTCTTTGGCTGACCAGTTATCCCTAAAAGAACCCAAACAATGATTTACCATTTGTTAACCAAATTGAGCCTGAATGTTAAACCAGTTTTTTCTTAAAAGTCAGATCATCAAAAATCCAACCTGGGTTTGGGTCCCTTAGCGTTTGGCAAATTATTTGAGACAATAGTCATTACCAAAAGGATGGCAGGCCATTATTCTGCTACCCAAAAGAAAGTCAAAGAAGAAATCCCTTGCAAACCCTTTTTGAGCCTAAAAGATTTATTTCTTGATTAACCCGTCAAAGGATCACACCCCACAATGGGGCAGTTTTTAAAAGATTGGTCCCAATTGAAGTTCAAATGAAAATGATGTCAAGATTCCTTGATAAAAGGAAAAGTGAAAGTTGCAGTAAAAGAAGAAAAAAAAAAAAGCAGAAGGAAGAAGAAAGAAAATAAGGGACTTACTACATATGTGATCTTTCACCAAATTACCCTTGATGAAATTGATGATTTTGAGCCTTATGTATTTCCTTTCTTCTTTAACCCATATCCTTAGCCTACATTACGGTCCAAATGAAAGTCCTGACCAGATTGGTATACATTGTTGTCTTAAATGATTTGTCAGACTCAATATTGAGTCTGAACTACGTAATGACCTGATCCTGAAAAGGTACGTAGGCAGCTTGTTTAAATAACAAGTTCGGTCAACATCTTGCAAAAGCGCCTCAACTCGAACTGGGGGCATAAAACATTATTTGGGGTGGTATTGTTGAGCGTTAGTTTCCCTTTTATTCTGAAATCCTACATCCCTAAGCCTACGTTTCGTCCTAAGTCTTAAAGACCATCTTGAGATCAAAGCATGGGGTTGATGAAACCGGGGCAGTTGAAGAGAAGGACAGTCATCTAGGCTGGGAAATCAATGTTATACAACTTTTGAATACTGGTATGAATTTTTCCCTATAATAGCATTGAAACATGGTAAAACATTTATTTTGTACAGATGGCCTTTTGATTTAGCAAGTTGACGTCATAGTTGCATAATCATTCCTTGTTCCTTAAAATCACAAAAAAAAAAAAAGGGGAACTCTTCTTATTCTTTAGAGCATCATTAAAAGAGGATGGATAGTCAAAGAGTTTCAGAATCACCAAAAATTTCTATAAAGAAGATCCTTGTGGAGAAAGAGCAATCAAATTGGGGCAAATGTTATGTCAAGTTCAAAAGGAATCCAACAATAGAGTCAAGATCGGTGGCAGATGAATTTAACTGGGGCAAATTCCGAGTTAAGTCTCAGTAGGTCCCATTCAAGCACTTTCTTATCGGATTGGAATAGGAAATCAAAGTCAAGATCAGCTGTAGGTCCATTCAACTGGTGCAAATTTTGTGATTTTCATTTGAGCTCAGTCAATCACTTTCATGACTGGATGAATAAAGAAGATTAAGCCAAGATCAGTTACAGATCCATTCAAATATGGCGAGCTTCATGTGGAGACCAAAGATGAGGTCATTGATCACAAGCGCAATGGGAGAAAAGATTCATGCATTGTCATGCATGACCCCAAATTTCATGCATTGTCACACATTTCATGCATTACCTAAATTTCATATATTGTCATGCATTTCATGCATTACCATACATCTCATGCATTGCCATGTAATTTATGCATCACCTAAATTTCATGCATTGCCACGCATTCCATGCATTACCATACATCTCATGCATTACCATGCATTTCATGCATTATCTACATTTCATGCATTATCATCCATTGCATGCAGTACCTACATTTCATGTATTCCATACATTTCATGCATTGCCTTATATTTCACACATTACCACACATCTCATGCATTGCATGTATTACCATGCATCCCATACATTGTCATGCATTTCACGCATTACCATATATCTTATGCATCACCATTGTGCGTTTCATACATTACATAAAAATAAAAAATGCATACATATGATCACAACTTGGTAACATGCATATTAATAGCCACATATCACTGCATTATAAGTTAGCAACATGCATACATATAGCAACATATCATTGCATTCTAGCATCACAAGCAGCAATAGAGCACTCTTCACATTTGTCTTAAGCTTTCGAACGATTATTTGACATCCTTGATGGAGAGATTTCAGTTGTGTTGGGGTAACTGACTCCAAGCACACATTGGTTTACTTGGAAAACTAGGGCAAGTTGACCCTAGACACACATTGATTTATTTTGAAACTAAGGCAACAGATCCCAAAGACAAGGGGATTCATTCATTGACATTCAGACTTTACCCCAAGAGCATTTTTCAAATAGAGTAACAACTTTCCAAACTTTGCTTTCACACCTTGTTATTGGTTGAGGTGGCTCGGATCATCGTGTCCCTGCGGCTCGGATTCTTACATTCGAAGCAAGCTATCATTGTGTCCCATGGCTGGATCATCGTGTCCCTACGGCTCGGATTCTTACATTCGAAGCAAGCCATCATTGTGTCCCATGGCTGGATCATCGTGTCCCACGGCTCGGATTCTCACATTCGAAGCAAGCCATCATTGTGTCCCATGGCTGGATCATCGTGTCCCTACAGCTCGGATTCTTACATTCGAAGCAAGCCATCATTGTGTCCCATGGCTGGATCATCGTGTCACTACGGCTCGGATTCTTACATTCAAAGCAAGCCATCATTGTGTCCCATGGCTGGATCATCGTGTCCCTACGGCTAGGATTCTTACATTCGAAGCAAGCCATCATTATGTCCCAAGTCTGGATCATCGTGTCCCTACGGCTCGGATTCTTACATTCGAAGCAAGCCATCATTGTGTCCCATGGCTGGATCATCGTGTCCCTACGGCTCGGATTCTTACATTCGAAGCAAGCCATCATTGTGCCCCATGACTGGATCATCGTATCCCTACGGCTTGGATTCTTACATCCGCAGCAAGCCATCCCTGTGTACCTCAACCTGGATTCTTACATTTAATGTAAATCGTCTCTGGTTGGTAGAAATAAACAACTCTTGATTAACCTGAAAAGCCATAGAGAGTTGAATGGCTTGGCTAAAATAGGTGTCTTTTATCTTTGCAGACTTGTTGCTACAAAAACGTAGGAGAGTTCTTACCGTTACATTGAAGCAACTAAGCCTACAAAGAGGGGCAGCTGTAGACACCCTATTTTTGCCCTAGCCAAATAGAACAAGGGGTCCCCTCTTATTATTCTTATTATTTTATTATTATTATTATTATTATTATTATCATTATTATTATTTATTATTATTATTATTATTTTCCTATATTATTAGTACTTTACTATTATTTTACTAGTACTTTTATTATCTTTATTTTATTTTTACTTTACTATACTTATTATTATTATTATTATTATTATTATTATTTTATCATTATTACTATTATTAGCATTAGTATCTTATTTTGGCTATTATTATTTTTATTATTTTTGGTAATTTTATCATGGTTATTATTATTATTTATTACGTTTAATATTATTATTATTACTTTATTTTAATTATTATTATTATTATCGATAGTATCTTCATTTTTATTTTATTTTTTTTATTTTTTATATATATAATCATTTATTATTGTTTACTATTTAGTAGTATTACCTTATTATGATATTAACTATTATTATTATTTCCCATTTCATTATTACCAAAAGCCTAAAAAATAAAATAAAATCAAATAAAAAAAAAAGGAAAGTTTCTTAGGTTTTCAATTTTTTTTTTTTTTTTTATAAAAGAGGGGCAGCGCACACGAACAAGGGGGAGAGCAAAAGCAAAGAAAAAAAATAAAAAAAAGGTCCGATTTCTTCTTCTTCTTCTTCCTGGTCCCCTCTGCTCTCTGCCAGCGGCTCCGACCACCCCTCCCTCCATTCTCCCTATCTCTGTTCTTTCTTCACGTCGCCGTCACAGTAGCAGACCCGAGCACCACCCTCCAGCAGCTTCCAGATCGCTGCAACACTCCGACGACGCCCACCGCCATAGTTTCCCACGACCCTCTGCCATAACCACCGGCACCACCTCTGCTCCACGGCTGCTGTCTGCAAACATCCGACCTCCGGACGCCCCCCTTGCAGCAGATCCCCTGCACCGACCATCCTCCACTACCGCACCATCAGGAGAGGAGTTCCCGCCGCCGCTCCCTGCTCACTGCCACCATTCAAACCAGCAGACCCGAGCACCAGTTTCAGCACCTGTTCCACCCTCCTCTGCAACGTCCCTCCAGCCACCATCCGAGTCCAGCGACCACGGTCGGCCGCAGCAAACGCCCAGCAACCCACCGTCGGCTGCCAAAGCTTTTGGCGATCACACCAGTGATTCCTAGCCTCCCTGCACATCAAACACACACACACCCACTGCAAGCCCCAGTGTGCACACGCACACACACATGCACGTGTGATGTTTTTGTAATTTGTTTTATTTATTCATTTTTATTATATATATATATTTTATTATTATTGTTTTATTTACTCTAATATCTAACGCTTGTAGTTGTTTTTGTTTTCTGTTTTTTTGTGTATATGCAGGTATATAGGTTTCTTTGGTTTTTGTTGGTTATTTTAATATCTAGCATTCGTTTTGGTTGTATCATTTATATACATTAATTTTTTATTGTTGAATCTTTATGGAATTTGTTTGGATAACTAAAGTTTAATTTTGTTTTATTCGTTGAATTGTTCATATCATTATTGCATGCTTAATACCTAGTTAGAATAATTGTTGTAATTATTTACTTAAGAGTGTCTTTGTTTGATATCCATGTGTTTAGGGCTACTTAGGGTTTTTGTTATTGTACGTCATACTTAATGTTCATGTGTAGTGTTATTATTATTGGACATATTTAATGTTTATTTCATATTTGGCATATTAATATTTAGGGTTGTAATTATGTTAGGTTATTATTTAAGCATATTTTAAGGTTTTTATTAGTTTCCATATTAAGGCTCATTGTTTCATATTGTTTTATTATCATATATACATATTCATATCTATTATGGTTTGTCATTGTACATATCCATATAATATTATGATTTATTAATTTGTGTTGTATATACTATTGTTCGTTATCATGTAGTAGTATCGTTAGGGTCTTGATTATTTAATGCTTATATTTAATAGGATTTTAAGTATTTCACATTATCACGGTTTAGGTATTTTTTTTAGAGTTTGGATTATGTCATGTTCATATTTATTAGGGTTTTGATCACTTCATAGTATCTTTGTGTACTTTTAGGGTTGAAATTGCTTCCATATAAATTATGTACTTAGGGTTTTTGGTCATTATTGTACTCACTTTATATTTAATATTTGTATAATTAAGGTTGTGTGTAAATTTTGGTAGTGTTGACCTTATAGGTCACACCCTGATTTTGATAATGACAAACTCAATTGTATTTAATAAATATCCAGTTCATGTGCAGGTTTATACTAACATACATTCAACGGCACGTGAAAGCTTGAAGACAATTTCATATTCCCAATTGTATTATCTCTAAGTGAATTTTGTCTGTAATAGTAATTAGGCTGTCTGTAATAGTAATTAGGGTACTGGTTTGTACTAAGCTCGCACACATCACATGAATGATTTACTTTGTAAGCTCAAACCGAACCATAGAAAGACCTTAGAGTGTACCTTCGGGCGACCGAAGGTCGACCGACACCGGACTTTTTCGGTGTCTTCAAAATTGGACCCCAAGTGGCCTTAGGACACACACATATGCACATATGTTTATTAGGCACTTAAAATTGATTGAGTTGGGTCAATTCGGGACCGAAATGCACACTTGGTGCACTTTCGGTCAACCGAGCCAAACAGTTCAAATTGGCCCGGTCGATCGAAACCGGTCCGGGTCAACTATTTGACCCAGTCCCGGTCGACCGACCCCTTACATGTCATTTGACCTCGGTCGACCGAACCACCTGGGAGTCAACTATTTGACCCCCCGGTCGACCGACCACTTTTGTACTCCAACAACTCGATCGACCGAAGCGCCTCGGGAGAATTCCCAACAACTCGGTCAATCGAGCCGTGCAGTTCAAAAAGGCCTCGGTCGACCGAAACTCTAAGATTTCAAAAATCGCCCTTACCCGGTCGACCGACCCCTTAGTTCAAAATGCCCTCGGTCGACCGAGCTACTTGAGTCCCGGTCGACCGAGCTACTTTTGGTCGACCGGACCTCTTGGGTTGCCCTGATTTTTTTACCGCGATTAAATTTTTTAAACAGGGTTAAATTTTCTTAAGTGTCATTAATCTTTTCTGAAAATTCCTAATAAGTCCCCAACGGTCAAAATTCTTGGTATGTCTATATATACTCCTTCATTTGGTGGATTAAGCACGAATTAGCAAATAAATTAAGAAAAATTTTCTCTCAAGCCAAATACTCATATTTGCCTCCTACTACTTACATTACTTTGAAAACCTACTCAAGCTTACACTCTTCATCTATCCAAATCATTTGTAAGTGTATTGAGTCTTTTATTTTTGGTTAGCTCTTCATATTGCTGTGTATTTGAATCGATTTTTGAGAGCATAACCTAAGTTTTCTTAGGAGGCTTTGCCAATAAGCCTGCCCTAAGAAAGACTCTTTGTGACATCCCAAGTATTGCACTCTAGTTGCAATATCTTAGGAAGTTCATTTTTGTTTGGAGATTGCAAAAATACTTTCAAACATATTTGAATATCTTGTGGTGTTCATATTGATATATTTGGGAAAGGATATTCGTGTGTGTGTGATATATAAATCTTTGTGGTATTGTTTGTACAAGTTTTATAAATATATATCATTTACCGAAAACAAAGATTATCTACTTTGCAATACAAGCACATACGCATTCTATTGATTGATAATATTGAGGCTTGCTTGGTATTCTGTGTGAACACTCTTGACTGAATATTTTGAAGTGCACAGATTATTATTGACACTCTCACGTACGTGTTACACTGATAGAAAACATAGTTGAGAGATTGACATTTTAGACCACACAGAGCTTACATTTTAAATCACTTGTGGTGTTTGTGTTTGTGCGCATTTGTGGTACATATCTGCTTTACTTGAAAGCACAATTGTATTGTACCTTTGATTGTATATCTGAGAGATTCCAGGCGTGGCCTGAGGGGGCGGTAATCCAGCCCGGTAAGGATTGGTGTAAAGGTTGAGGTCAGCCCCGCTAATTGACCTGGTTAAGGTTGAGGTCAGCCCTGTGGTAATTTGACCTGGTTTGTATAGGTGACGCTCCACCCGTTTAAGTGAGCAAGGTATTGTGATAATCCTTGTGCTGGTTAGCCAAGGCGGGGACGTAGGCGGTTGGCCGAACCTCGATAACATATCCGCGTGTCATCTTCTCTTTACTGCTTTCTGATACTTGTGTGATTGTTTAAACTGCTTCATCTGATCTCTGGCACATTTACATCATTTGCACTAGATTGACCCTAGGCTTGTGAACATACTGCTGCTAGGAGGAATACTTAGAAGGTAAAATTTAAAAATACCAATTCACCCCCCCTCTTGGGATCACGGTAAAGCTAACAGGTAGTCATATTGAATATGTACGCATTAATTTTAGAGATAATTCGTTTCCATAAATTCAATCATTTTCTTGCCCTTTTCATTAGTTTACATATTTTAATCCTAAGTTCGGTTGGTTTCCTTAATTAAGAGTTTACATATGTGTGTCTTGTGCATATCTTATTGCTATTATTGTCATTATTATTATTATTATTATTATTATTATTATTATTATTATTATTATTATTATTATTATTATTATTATTATGTGCTAAATCATTATGGTATCATTACTATTATATTATTAATGTGTTATTATTGTTAATATGAGATTACCATCAGGGCAGTGTTATTGTGATTATGTGTTGTTAGTGCGTGTTATATAATTATTATAATATTATTATTTATGTAGTACTGTTGTGATATTATTATGTACATGCTATTATAGTATCCGGTTGTATTATTAATGTAATATTATTAGTATAGGGTTGTTATTATAGTAGTATGTCTCTATTATTGTTACCATTGTTATCATTTCCTATTAATATCCATAGTAGATATTCTTAGTATTTTTGTTTCTATGGTATATTTATATTTTGTATTATGTAGTATTGTATTTATTATTTTATAATATTATATTATTTTCATGTGTGTATATCCCTATGATTTTATTGCGGGGGTATGAGCCTTCGGGCATTACGTACCTTAAGCTCTGAGGGAATATATGTATATATATTATATGTATTTATTTATTTATTTATTTTTATGTGTATTTATAAATTCATAAAAAGGAGTAATGTAAAGACTTATTAGATTAACTTAGGGATAATTTCAAATTAATTAGGTACCGTTCGTAAGAACGGGCGCGCAGGGGGTGCTTGTACCTTCCCCTCGCATAACCAAACTCCCGAGCCTAACTCTGGTAACATAGACCTACTCTACCCCTAACGGGGTAGTAATCATGTGTTCTAACCACACTAAAAGGTTAGTGGCGACTCCGACATTCCATGATTTTTTCTGAAAATATTAAATTGATTTTTATTTTGCCGCCCGGGGCACATGCGCTCACGGGATGCCGCGACACACTCTTCACATCCATTTAATATAGTTTAAATTCTTTGTGAGGTGCAAAGGTCTCATAGTAGACTATTCCTTTTTTTTTTTGAATATATCCTTGAGCTACAAGTCTAGTTTTATTAGGTACTACTATACCGTTTTCATCCTTTCTGATCCTAAATACCCATTTGGTTCCAATTACTGTATGATTAGGGGGTCTAAGAACTAAATTCCATACATTATTTCTTTCAAATTGATTTAATTCTTCTTACATAGCTACTATCCAAGAATCATCACTTAAGGCTTCTTCTATATTCTTGGGTTCTTCTTGAGATAGAAATGCGAAATGATTACATATTTTTTTCAATGAGGATCTAGTAGACACACCAAGGTTCACCAATAATTTGGTCTTTTGGGTGATTTCTTACATACTTCCATTCTTTAGGTAGTTCAAAATTTTCTATAGGTCCATCATTTGAGGTTGATTCATTGGTCTCATCCTTGACTTCTCTAATTTCTAAGTTTTCTAGTTTTTGTATTGTTCCAACTTCCTCAATATCAATTGTTTTAACTTCCTTAATATCAATTGTTTTGGTGAATGTATTTGCCTCATCAAAAGATACATGTATTGATTCTATGATTGAGAGTGTTCTTTTGTTGTAGATTCTGAATGCTTTACTATTTAATGCATACCCTAGGAAGATTCTTTCGTCTGATTTTGTATCAAAATTTTCAAAGTCTTCTTTATCATTCAATACAAAACACTTGCATTCAAATACACAAAAATAAGATATGTTAGGTTGTCTTCCTTTCCATAGTTCATAAGGGGTGATATCTAGGCTTGATCTTATGAAAACTCTATTTATCACATAACATGCATATTTACCGCTTCAAACTAAAAAGTACTTAGGTAATTTATGTTCATTAAGCATGGTCTTAGCCATTTCTTGAAGAGATCTATTCTTCTTTTCAACAACTCCATTTTTTGTGGAGTTCAAGGTGCTGAAAAATTGTGATTTATTCCATGTTTATTACCAAATTAATTAACTTCTTTATTTTTAAATTCTCTTCCTTGATCACTTCTAATATTTTGAACTCCATACCCTTTTTCATTTTGGAGTCTCTTGCACAAGTTAATTAACATCTTGTAAGCTTTATCTTTGGAGGCTGAGAAGAGTACCCAAGAATACCTGGAGTACTCATCAACAATGACGAAAGCATATTGTTTTCCTCCTAGACTTTGTGTTCTAGTAGGGCCAAATAAATCTAAGTGGATAAGTTATAGGGCCCTACTAGTGGAAGATGTGTTTCTTCTTTTTAAAACTAGTCTTAGTTTGCTTTCCAAGCTGGCAAGCATCACAAATTTTGTCTTTTACAAACTTTGTGCAAGGTAGACCTTTGACTAATTTTTTTTTTTAGCTAATTTAGATAACAATTCCTTACTAGCCTGTCCTAGTCTTCTATGCCACAGCCATCTAACTTCATTCGTGGCTGTTAAGCATGTGATTTCTTATATCATGCTTTTCTTGATTTTCAACTATGCATTTGTCTTGTTTAAAGATTATGCAAAGCCTTTATCACTTAATTGACTTATACTAAGTACATTACGTTTTAACCCATCTACTAGCAAAACATCATCAATGGTTAAGGAAGGTTCTTTACCTACTTTCCTGATACCGATAATTTTACCTTTGGCATTGTCGTCGAAGGTGACATATCTACCATCATTTTGCATTAGTGTAGTAAATTTTGATTTGTATCCAGTCATGTGCCTTGAACACCCGCTATCCAAGTACCATTTGTCTTTTGATGGAGTGGTCCTAAAGCATACCTACAAGAAGGGTTCAAGGTGTTACATTTTTGTACCCAAACCTTCTTAGGTCTTTTTATATTAGATTTATTTTCAGCTTTGACTTTCCATACTTTTTTGATTTTAACATTTTTCATTTTAAACAGACATTCAAACTTTATGTCTCTTTTTCTTACATAGGAAGCAAATAGTATGTTCATAAGCTTTTGTGGAAGATGTGCTAACATAATATTTTGATTCTTTTATGAAGTATCCCATATAAAGATTCTTTTTCTTCTTGTTTTCAACTCCATTGTATCCAATTCCTTCTCTATCTAATGACATTCTTTGTGTTCCAACCAACTTTTCTCAATTTTCTTTTCCTTTTGTGAAATTCTAGATGATTTTGTATTTATCCTCAATTTTACTTTTAAGTTTACTCAATTCTAAATCCTTCTTACTTTCATCATTTACTTGCAACTTTACTAGATCTTGAAACATCTCATTTATTTTATCCATGAGATCATCAATGTGTGAGTCCTTTTCTTTTTCATCTGATTTTGAAGTTTCAAGTTGATTTTTGAGTATTTCATTTTGTTCTTTCAAAGCTAAGTTTCTTTTGGTTACTTTTATGAACCTTTTATACAAGATAAATATTTCAACCTAAATTTCACTATATGAAGGCATGCTTTCACATGAGTCATTACATGATTCATCACTAGACTCTTTAGATGCGCTAGTGTAGGAATTTACCTCAACACCTTTAGCCATGAAGCAAAGGTTTACCATATCTTGATCACTTTATTCATTTTCTGATTCACTTGAGCATGTGTCATCCCATGTAGTAGCTTCCATCGCCTTGTTTTTGTTATTTTCATAATTTCTTTCATTTATAGCCATCTCATAGGTGAGAAGCAATCCAATCAATTCATCAAGGGAAGTATTTTTCAAGTTTATTCCTTCCGTAATTGCAATGGCCTTAGGTTCCAAAATTGGTTGAAGTTCTCTAAGGATTTTTCGGATCATCTCATAAGTTGAGTAATTTTTCGCTAAGGCATTGGGGGAGTTTATAACATGGGTGAATCTAGTGTACATACTAGTAATGGTCTCATAAGGGTTCATCCTAAATGCTTCATACTCGCTAGTGAGCATATCGATTCAACTATCTCTTACATCAACCGTTCCTTCATAGGTTACTTCAAGTTTATCCCAAATTTCTTTAGCTGATTTACATCCCATAATTCTATTAAACTCATTTACATCTAGAGCACAATATAATGCATTCATAGCACTGGAGTCTACTTGCAGCATCTTTAAGTCATTATCTGTCATCTCTTTTTCTTCTTTTGGTATTTTTTTATTATCTACAGTTTTGGTAGGGACAAGGTCACCATGTGTGATAACTTTCCAAGCTTTCTAATCCATGGTTAAAAGTATATCCTCATTTTTTGTTTCCAAAAAGTGTAGTTAACACCGCAGAAGATGGGTGGTCTAGAGGAGGATTGACCCTCAACAAAAGGAGATACATTTAGGTGTGCCATAAGGATCTTTATGTAGCTTCTAGTTTAAGATTTACTACAACCTTGCTCTAATACCAATTGAAAAGTAAGGTGAAATCCCAAGAGGGGAGGGGGGGTGAATTGGGTTTTAAAATTTCTTTACTTACTTTGTATTAAAAACAAAAAGCATTAGTTGAATTTTAATCTCATCAATTTATACTTTCAGCAATTTACCAATAACCACAATACTATTGATAATCCATTGAGTTTAACCAATATTCAATCTCAAGTTCAAATCTTTGATATTGACACTCATCTGATTAAATTCCAAAAATCAGATTAGTATATTTTAAAAATAAAACTTAGATTTCAAATTTAAAAACTTAGATTTTATTCCTTTACTCCAACCAATATAATTTTCAGATATTTGATTTTTGAAAACTTTTAATTTAAAATGCCTTGCAGCTGTTTTAATATTCAAAATCAGGACTTTGATGAATTTTTCAAACCAACCAACTAAATTATGTAAGTTGAATTTACATATGCTTCAAAATCAAGATTCCGGCACTCCCAAAGGTTTAGCAAGATATAAAGATCATACATGCATTTAATATTTGCAGAAACCTAAAGAGTTTTAGGGAGAAGAGCTTAGACCATATTTTTACAAGTTTTAGCCTACAACCTACATCCTTGCCCCAAGCAACCGCTATGAGGATACTAACTTTTTATTAGGCCAAGTTACAACCTCTCTTCTCACAGGTGGAGATCCCTCTCTAACAAGAATACCCCTTCTTGTTAGCCAATGATTCAACAACCTTAAATCGTCCAAAAACAACAAGAGAAAACAAGAAACAATCCTGTGTACAAGAAGAACTCGCAACAAGAGCAAATTAGTATAGTTAAAAAACGACATACTTCAATCAAAATCAATATAGAAAGATGAAGATCAAAGTTAATATCACTGGGGTTCTTTCTTAGATTATAAAACTTAGTTAGAGAACAAGAACTATAAGCTTTAATTTAGCAAGTACTCAGTAATAGCTTTCAGCAAAGTATTTAGCAAGAACTCTTTGAAAGTATGAGAATTTGATCAATAGCTGCTTGCTGGTAATTTTTGGTGTGATTAATCTTTAGGTTCAACATGTATTTATAGATAGACAAAGTAATATTTCGTATTCCCTAAGTTTCTTGCAGTGTTTCCCAAATTTTTACAAAAAGTGGGGACCAAGCAATCAGTTTTGGAAACTTTCCCTTGTTGTTTTAAATTTAAAAAGCCAAAGGTCAGTTGACTATGATTCACAGGGTCGGTCGCCTGATCTTTTATAATTTAGCGAATTTTCAAACATAGAATGGAGTCAGTCGCTTGGACCTATAAGGTTAGTCGCCTGATGCTATTCTATTTGCTCAATTTATTTAGTATAAAAATATCAGTCAACTGATCAACATGGTCAGTCACCTGAAGTTAGAATATTCCAAAAACTTCATTTTTTATTAGATTTGTCAATCAACCGATCCATTTAGGTCATTCGTCTGAACTTGCAATGTCTCAAAAACCTTATTTTTCAATACTTTAAACCTTTGATTTTGTAAAACTTAAATGAGACTTATTTAAAACATTTTCCAGGGTTTTCAAAAATAGGTCTCTATGTCCATAATAATTCCTAAGAGTTTCAACCATTTATATTGAAATTTAAAGAAGTACTTACATGAGACTTCTTAAGATTTTAACTTTCTATAACCCTAAGTCTTTATGCTTTTGCTTCCATTCTTTGAGTCTATCTTCACTTCTTTCTTCAAAGGACTTTAAGCTTCATTTGATCTTCTATCTTTGAGTCCAAGATTTTAATGAACTTCATCAAGCACTTGAGATCTTGAACCTTTTATTAAAATCACTTGAATCCTAAAACATCATTACTTAACACAATATGTTAAGTTCCTTTGATTTGTTATCATCAAAATAAGATTCATAAGCGTTGTTAGGCCAACAATTTAACCGGAGAAATGTCATCTTTTGCACGTCGTAGGCACCACTCCAGAGCTAGTGTAAGTGGGTTAGATTATATCAAGTTTTATTTTAAAATATGGCTAATTTAAATTGATTATTTTTATTTTAATTATATCCATATGCCAAAATTAAATTATACTACGGGATTTGATTATGATTGGGCTTTTAAAAATATATTTGGGATTAAATTTAAAAATAGGGAGTTGATAATACTCATGTTTTTATTTAAATATACCAATATAAATATATATAAGAATTTCATAGGCAAGTTAAGTCAACTATTTGATTGACCACTTTTAAAAAGATCTTGCATGACACGGTCGACCGAACTGGCACGTGGGTAATTCCTAGCACTCTGGTTGACCAAACTCTTAGGTCAAATTTGATTTGGTCGACCGAACGTCAAAATTTGGTCAATCGAACCTACCCTGATCGACCGAACCTCGAAGGGTCCAAAATCACCTAAATATGGTCAACCAAAACCTCAGTTCAAAAATGTCATGGTCGACCGAACCTCAACTATGGTCGACCGAAACTCTTGGGTTGGAATTTTTTTTAAAAGCTCTAAAACATCATTAACTTTTAATTAAACTTTTCCAAAATATCGAGCATGTCCCCAATGGTCATAATTTTTGAAAAATCTATAAATAACCCCTCTTAACTCCAGATTAACAACTTTGATTAGCCCAAATTTTCTCTCTAATCCATTCTTAATTAAAGTTCCCCCAAAACGTTTTTGATTGTTAAAATCATTCTTTTGGGGCCAAACCTTATATACAAATCTCTCTAACTCTCTTTCATGCATTTATTTCAAAATCATTTTTGAGGAGAGTATTTTATTTAGGGCATTTTATTTGCTTTTACTCTCACATAGCTTTTATCTTTGAAAAATATTTTTGAGAGTATATGCTTAGGTTTTCTCTTGGTTATTTCTTTGATAAATATTTTTTGGGAGAAAATTATTTACAGCACAAATATTTTCTTGAGTTTAAAATTTTAGATTCTCCAAATATTCTTTATTTGCAAACATATTTATTGGAAAACAATAATACTCATTTTTCATATATATTTTATTTGTGCAAAATTATTTAGATAAGCACTCTTTACTCTACTGAGCTTAACTCATATCATATTAGAGTGCATGTATTTGAGCTTTTAATGTTGTACATCTCTACTTGTCTTTTGAAGCATTTTTATATTTACAAAAATGGTTTATTGTACTAGTTGGGTTCATCTCATTAATTGAACTGGAGAGTCTCATCCCTGTAAGTGAGACCAACTTGGTTCAGCCCGAAAATTGAATTGGGGAGTCTTAGCTCATAAGTGAGACCGGTTCGGTTTAGCCCAAAAATTGAACTGGGGTTTTTCCTCGCCCTGTAAGGAGAGGATGTAAATAACTTTTGCTTCATCCATTTAAGTGAGCAGGGATAGTGCAATCCTTAGGGGGTATGCTCAAGGCAAGGACGTAGGTTGATTTGGCCAAACCTTGATAGCAAATATTGTGTGTTCCTCTCTTCCTATCTCATTTACTTTCCGCACTGTAATTTCCATATATGTATGTTTGTCCATTTATAGCTATAATTATTTGCATGCACACATTCATTTAAATAAGATACGCTGCACGTGTATGTTCGCACTCGTAGTTTTATTATTTACATACACGTCATTATGTTGAATGGGATATGAATTGTGGTAAATCAGCAAAATGTTTAAATTAGCCGAAAGTGTTTTGAAAACCCAATTCACCCCCTCTATTGGGATTACACCAATTCCAACAATTGGTATTAGAGCCCGATTGCAATAAGTTTAACTGCTATTTATATAAAGATTGCAACGACTCATTTTTCGGTGTATCCCTATTTTACAGGTCAACCCTTTGCAAATGCTCCACTATTTTCATTGTGTAGATTTTACTAGTTTGAATATTAAAAATGCTTTTGTAAAATCAATTGATTGGAGGATTCGGAAAAGGTTTTTCAAAGTTGATCATATCCCATTGAAAAATATTTTTTAACGCATATGTTTCCCAAAGATTTGAAAGTGCATAACCTAGTTTTAATGCATATCATCTTGTGTGTCATGTATACTTTTACTTTGCCTTAGCTACTAATATTCATGAAAAGTTCATGTCTTATTCTAGTGCTAAGGTTTTTGGGAATATCTAAAAAGGAAAGAAAACCCAAGAGAGAGGAGAGAGACACCACTTTGCGCTTAAACATTTAAGAAGGAGTAAAATACAAAGGTATGTTTTTTCTCCTTCTAATTTTTGGTTGGTTCATGTTATGATTCACTTGATGCATTTTGTGTTAGATCATTATTGTGAATCATATAATGTTTCTGTGATTGCATGTCATCTTAGGAGGAGCTAAATAGGAATACTTTCAAATACTCATAAGATTTTAGATATTATTGTAAATAAGGTTAGAATGCCTTAAATGCTTAAATAGTGTATAATGCTTAAAATTCTAAACCATAATATACACTATTGTTATACTGAGAACCCTAAGAAAATCTATCCAATACATAAGTTTTAATTGATATATCCAATTTGGGCTTAATATATACATATTATCATGTTTGGATAATATAAATGTATTGGCTATCCCCTTCATATGGACAATGGTTTTTAATATGAGAAATAATGCTACATATATATATATATATATATATATATATATATGCTTAAGTATAAATATTTCAAATATAGCATATCTTTGTCCATCACACAGTAATGGGGTTTAGGGAATTCATCATAATACTATATCATTACCCTTAACTCAAAATGAAGCTAAAATGCTTTCATAGCTCATCCCCATATTAGAAAATATTAGTTATGCCAAATACCATTGATTGAATATAAAACTCTTTAGCTACAAAACAAAAGGGGAGCAGAAAAATTAAAACTCATCCAATAAGTAATAAATTGTGTTATACTTATCTTATTATAAACTGTTTTTGAGCTGAATGCCACTATTCATTACTTACATAATGATTTTATCTTCTGATGGATAGTTTATATTTTATGAATCATTGTTTGAACTATTGAATGCATGCTTGTACTAAATGCCTCCTACATTGTTGATGTAGTTATGAGAATTGTATGCTAGTAGTAGATATAGGTTCTTGCATGCCTTTAATTGAATGGTATCTGCATGATGCATATTATTTTATATTGCTTGCTTTTCTATCAAGTTTCAGGTACATGAAAATTGGAAAAATATTCAACTTATAGACGAAATGCTGCCAAAATTTCGGTAGAATTTTTCCCATAAATGAAACCATGTATTAGGATAGATAGATTAATGCATGCCCAAACATTTTTGAATGGATGAGTTAATCATAATGAAATTATTATTCTCAAATGCATGTAAAATAACTATATAGGTAAGTACATGTTAAATCCAAACCACAATGTAAATAAAAAACATGTACACATTTTGCTGTCCTAGGAGGGGCTAGTTCATGGACACCATTTGGTCCAATTCTTTGGGTTATGCACTTTCACTTAGGACTTAAATGGTAAAACATCATCCTTCTAATTGAACATACCATATTTTGATGATGGTCCATAAACTTGGACAATTGCATGACTTGGGGAGGGGGGGGGGGGTTTCATTTTATGCACACTCATCGTGGTTTGAGTTGTGCCATACTCTTTGAACCCCTATTGCATTACACTTGAGTATAACCTTTATTAGCTATTGTGTATTTAAATTGAAATGCAATATGTCATGCTGTGTGCTAAATGCGTATTATTTGGTGCATACTGAAATCTATTGATAGGATGAATATATAAGGAATGGTTTTAAATGACTATCACCCTTGAACTATAATACAAGTATGTGTGCACACAAATACACAGGGGGAGGTTAAGCCCCACTTTTAGGAAAAACAAATAGGAACTTAATGCCTAAAATTGCTTGCATGCTAAGTAGTATTAAGAAGGATGAACATATGATGAATGTGCTTGAATGAAATTCATCCTTAAGCATAAACGCGCTTATGTGTGCCCGAGACTATACTAGGGAGCATAAGCTCCATCCTTAAGATAAGGATTATAACTCACCTGCCCTATGGACTCACACTATTTTTGTTTCAACTTTTTGAGTCTAAAGCCTTTTTAGGTACCATGAACATCATATCTTGTCTTCATTGAATTAACTTTGATATGGATTGTTCCTGATAAGCATGAACACCATGCATGACTTAATGTTTAATTTTTAGCGCATGTGTGTTTAGGGATATTTATTGGTGAGATAAATTGGTATAACACATATCGAGTAAAATTTGTTTTAAAATGAAAAATGGTACTTATACTGTTTAAAATCTTAATAAATTTTCATACTTTGTATCAGTATAAGTAGCTAATAATATTTAAGCACATATTCAAATTGATAGGGGGAGCATCTTTCCTTTGAATCTTTATCTTATATGCTCACCCAAACTTCTGACTTAAATCAGTTTTGAATTCATTTTGTGGTACATGATTTAATGTAATGATGTTATTGAAAACCTTAATTTGAAAAATACTGTTTTGCCACAAGTTCATTGGATTTGCCATATGATCCTTGCTTTAAATTTATTTAATTTCTCTAGATTTATATGGTTGTGTTTATTTTTCTGGTCATACTTTATGTTGTGCTTAAATGCTTAACCAGGAAAATGATGCTTGTAAGTTTGAATTAAAGTTTCTTTTTCAACAAGCATAAACCCCCAGTATTTATCGAAAATTTTAAGGGGATATATTTTAACACATACATATACTTATATATATATATATATATACATTTATAAAAGCAAGAATTGAACTTATATAGAATATTTCTATATCTTGCTTGTGTGCTTTATGCTTCATGACTTGTGCTATCTTGTTTTAAAATTATTTGTCATGAAATTTCTTTTAAGGTTGTTGCATAACTGGATCATGGATTGTTTATGAATTGCATGTGAACTAGTTAGAACATGTTTATGCTCAAACCTACTTTTTCATTAGTCGCATGCTTTTACATTCCAATCTTTTGTGGGTCTTATGTTGTATTGTCTTAATTGCAATGGTTTGAGGATACCTCTGGTCTAGCGATGTCTATCATGTTTTCCTTATATTAAATGACCAATTATTGTTTCATGAAAAATAAATGTCAAAAACAAAAAGGGAGAGTATTTTCTGAACAAATTGAAATTGTTTTTCAGAAAGGGAGAGTTCTCTTTGCTAAGTTTGTTTTAAATACTCAAAATTATTTTACTTACCTTAGCCCTTTTTGCTGATGCTAGAAGGGGAAGAATTTTTATAAGCAAAATGTTTATGACCAAACAGGATATTTTTTTAGAGGTAAATATCTAAGCTTGTGCTTTAATGCAAAAATTTAAATGCATGATTAAATTGTAATGTCTTCTTTATTGAATATGCTTGAACTGTATTGTTTATTTTTACATTATGCACATGGTTAGGGGAGCCTTTTCAGGTTATACCCATTTTACTCTAGTGTGTTTGTCATCATGAAAAAATGGGAGATTAGTGACTTTTTAAGTCTGATCACTGTTTGATGCTGACAAAGCACATTTTTTTATGTGTGTATTTAACATGTGAACATGTCCATTAATTTAACACACACATAAGGAAATGGTAATCGAAGCTTACAAGACTTGAAGCTTATACAATCAAGTGCATTCCATGAAGTCAAAAGAGCAAAAAGACAAAGAAAACATTTATTTCTTATTGTAATTGCATTTATTTTTATTATTTGGTCTGTAATAATGTATGCATTTGCATGATATGGTTATTTGCTCAGATAGGAGCATAGATTGAACATAAGGAGTCACAGGACCGTAGTGTGACCTTAGGGATTACCTCCAGTCGACCAAAGGTCAACCAACGTCATTTTTTTGGTGTCAACTCTCAATGACCATAGATTGACTTTAGGTTCCTAAATATCACATAAAAAGTCCCCTATAACTTAGGAGTTATAATTATGTGAACATGGGTGACTTTGAATAAAAATCTTGACTTAAATGCACAATTTTAGTATGCTCAGTTGACCGAACCTGAACTAAATAGACTTTTGGCCGATTGAACCTTCCAGGGTCAACAATTGACTATTTGATCGACCACTTTTAAAAAGACCTTGCACCGTGTGGTCGAATGAACTAGCATGTGGGTAATTCCCAATGCTCTGGTCAACCAAACTCTTAGTTGAAATTTGATTTGGTCAACCGAACGTCAAAATTTGGTCAACTAAACCTACCTTGGTCGACCGAACCTTGGAGGGTCCAAAATCACCTAAATATGGTTGACCAAAACCTCTGTTCAAAAATTCCATGAACGACCGAAGCTCAAATATGGTCGGCTGAAACTCTTGGGTTGGAATTTTTTTATAAGCTCTAAAACGTCATTAACTTTTAATTAATTTTTTTTAAAATACCGAGCGTGTCTCTAACGGTCATAATTTTAGCAACTATGATTAGCCCAAATTTTCTCTCTAATCCATTGTTAATCAAAGTTCCTCCTAAATGTTTTTTATTGTTAAAATCATTCTTTTGGGGGCCAAATCTTTTATACAAATCTCCCCAGCTCTCTTTCATGCATTCATTTCAAAATCATTTTTGAGAAGAGTATTTTATTTAGGGCATTTTATTTGCTTTCAACTCACATAGCTTTTATCTTTGACAAACATTTTTGAGAGTAGATGCTTAGGTTTTCTCCTGATTATTTATTTGATAAATATTTTTTGGGAGAAAAGTATTTATAGCATAAATATTTTCTTGAGCTTAAATTTCTAGATTCTCCAAATATTCTTTATTTTCAAAAATATTTATAGGAGAACAATAATACTCATTTTTCATATATATTTTATTTGTGCAAAATTATTTCGATAAGTACTCTTTACTCTACTAAGCTTAACTCATATCATATTAGAGTGCATGTATTTGACCTTTTAATGTTGTACATCTCTACTTGTTTTTTGAAGCATTTTTATATGTACAAAAATGGTTTATTGTACCGGTTGGGTTCATCCCATTAATTGAACTGGGGAGTCTTAACCCCGTACGTGAGACCAGTTTGATTCAATCCAAAAATTGAATTGGAGAGTCTTAGCCCTATAAGTGAGACAAGTTCAGTTCAGCCCGAAAATTGATTAGGGGTTTTTCCTTGCCTCATAAGGAGAGGATGTAAATGGCTTCTGCTTCACCCGTTTA
This sequence comes from Malania oleifera, assembly GCF_029873635.1. Lineage (NCBI taxonomy): Eukaryota > Viridiplantae > Streptophyta > Magnoliopsida > Santalales > Ximeniaceae > Malania > Malania oleifera. Next base: position 71,077,472 of record NC_080418.1, on the reverse strand, counting down.
AGTGAGCAAGGATAGTGTAATCCTTAGGGGGTATGTCCAAGGTGGAGAAGTAGGCTAGTTTGGCCGAACCTCGATAACAAATATCGTGTGTTCCTCTCTCCCTATCTCATTTTCTTTTCGCACTTTAATTTTCATATGTGTATGTTTGTCCATTTACAATTATAATTATTTGCATGCACACATTCATTTAAATGAGATATGCTGCACATGTATGTTCGCACTCATAGTTTTATTATTTACATGTGTATCATTATGTTGAATGGGATATGAACTATGGTGAATTGACGAAACGTTTAAATTAGTTGAAAATGCTTTAAAAAGCCAATTCACCCCCCCCCCCCTCTTGGGATCACACCAATTCCAACAATAATGATGAAAATTTTATGATGATATATCTATTATTTGTTTGATTGCAAATAATGAGCAAGTTTGGGATTTTATGCATGATTATGCTTATTACATGTTTGGTGGTGAATGATGATGAGATTTATTTTGAAATTGTATATTGGGAAAAATTATGAGATTATGATAATGTTTTTATTGCATAAATTATATTTATATATTTTAATAACCCTGATGGTTCGAATGTAGAGAATGCTTAGTACCATAGCTATAGAGGAATATTTGTGTAGTCAAATTGTTTTGGAAGTGTTGGCAGTGGATAGTCGATTTGACTTCAGAAGGGTTGTGTAAACACCTATTTTCGAACCAAGTTGTGATAGGAAAATCATACTTGCAGACATGACCTTTTGATTTAGTTTGGTCAGCCAACGAGGCTAAGTCCAGTATTCGGACCGCACAACCCGATCATGGGGGTTAAACATGACATGCGTAGGCCAAAAAGAAGTCTTTTATACTATTTATATATTGATGTAATTAAGGCCATTAATTAGGCATAGATTATGTTTTGAAGGAAAGTTTGTTTAATTTTATATAATTGATTTACAATTATTCAAATGCAGTTTTATTAAGGTAAAATTTGTTAAATGTTTTTTTATACAGTAAAGCTCATGTCAGCCACATACTGATAATAATCTAGTCCATACTTACTAAGAGGTCTCACCAAATTATTTTCATACATTTCAAATACCCTAAGGAGCCTAGCCGAAATCAAAGTACTATAGAGGAAGCGTGGGTGGGATTAAAAAGAGCAGTTTAGATTAAATATTAGATTTGCTACTTTTGGTATATTTTAGAATTTTTTTAAGGATGTATTTAATTTGATATTGGAGATATTGTTGTGATAAGGTCTTTAGTACTCTGGTATAAATATATTTGAGATCTTCTACTATATAAAATTTGGGCCCTACTGTTTGGTATTAGAGGAAATTTTTTGGGCTACTACAAAATAAATGTCTTAAATAAATGTCTTATTCTTCTTTACTCTTTTGACTTCATAGAATACTCCAGATGATGTATTCTGTTGACTTTGAGTCCTATCTCGTTTTGATAATGACAAATCACTTTGTTTCTTACCTGTACACTGAGCTTTTGAACATGATCACTCTTAGCATGCATGGATGGTAAGGACACAAGGAAGCCATGAGGAATGGAAAGATCATATCTCCTAGTATTTAGCATGGCAATTTGAAGGGAAAAAATTAAAGACATTCTATTTTGTATTGTAATCTGGATTTCAGTTTGGCATGTGATTTTATGATCTGTAATAATTGTACTACATGCATGATGGGAGTGACAACTCAATAATGACCATAGATTGACCATTAGGTTCCATACCCCTTTAATTAAAATGTCATAATTTGTTCACACAAGGATGGAAAAGTTTAAAGGCAAAGTAGGGCCAAAATTAATATCACAAAGGCTGACGTTGCATTTTTAGGCTTAATTAAAAAGCCTTGACCGATTGACCCCTTATATACTAAATGACTCGGTTGACCAAACCTGCCACGTAAGATATGTGCTATGAAGTCTTGGTCAACCAAACGATTTACTACTGAAAAACCTCGGTCGCCCGACCTTGACTTTGGCTCTTAATCCTTGGCTGACCGACCTCTAAACTTTAAAATTAGCTCGACAAATCGGCCTTGTCCTCTCAACAAACCAACCCTTTCCCTCCGCTAACTGAACCTACAAAGTTTTGGCAAATCGCCTTGGTCAGCCGACCGGTCGCCTCCCACAGCCAATCGAACCCAAGAATTGATTTCAAAATTCTATGTCTATTTGGTCAACCGAAGCTGAAGGTTAGCCGATCGAACCTCTCGGGTTCAGCAATTTTTAACCGCAGTAATGAGAGTTAATTTTTAATTAAACTTTTCCAAAATACCGACCGTGTCCCTCAAGGTTATATTTTTCAAGAAAATTATATATACTCCTTCATTTCTCCTGATTAACCAAGCGATTAGCAACATACTAGCAAAAATCCCCTAAAAAATATTTAAGCTATTTTTCATACTCTCATTCATACAAACTTACATTTTTACTCTTTCTTATATTATTCTTGCATAACTACTTTAGAAAGAGTGCATAAAGTTCATCTTTCTTATTTGCAAAGTCATTGCACATTGTAGATAAATTGAACTTTTATTAGATTGCATAGAAAGACCCTAGGTTGCGAAATACTGTATGTAATTTGAATTGACCTAGGAGAAATTTTTTAATACCCAATTCACCCCCCCCCCCCCCTCTTGGGAATACACCAATCTTGTCACATTCTTTGAGTTTCTTCTGCCTTCCATCTACAGTTTCCTTATGTGCGTGTTGAATTATAACCTATTCAAGCACTAAATGCACACATAAGATACATGTTCTTTGTCAGCATCAAAATATGGATTGAACTCAAAAAGTCAACATTAAATGTCACGAACATGTCGGAATTGACCCCACTTGGTTTGGACCTCATATGCCTGATTTGGACACTTAAGTTCTGAAATAAACCAAGTACCTAAACTATGAAACTCAGTTTAATTCTAAAAGTCTAGTTTTCAACTGGAAAATTTTTTTTGCTTACTGTTAGCTTTGGAGCATCCACTTAAATGTCACGGACAAGTCGAAACTGACCCCACTCAATTTGGACCTCATATACCCGATTTGGACACCTAAGTTCTAAAATCAACTAAGTACCTAAACTATGAAACTCAGTTTGATTCTAAGCATCTAATTTTCAACTGGCGAGCAATTTTTGGGTACCATCAGATTCGACACATCCACTTCAATGTCATGGATGTTTCAGAACCGACCCCACTAAAGTTAGAATAACTGATGTGTTCCTAAAATGTAAAATTTTAGACCACCATTTACCTATGTATTGTCCCCATTTACATTATAATTATTCTTTTTTATCCTTGTTCAGAGTTACACGTGGTTTTTTCATGTTTTAGGAAATTGGAGCTTAAATTGAGGAGTTAGGCAATGCAAGAAGCCAAGGAAGCAATTGGGAAGCACAAGGCTTGACCAAGTGCTCAACCAAATCTCCATGGCCTTTGTTTATCAAAAGCAACATGATCATGTTCGACCATGTGGTGCAACTAGCAGACATAAGGGGTGATCAAGTCGTGAAATGGAGACTCCAAAGTGCTGACTAAAGCAAAAATACTAAGACCTTTGACTAAGGGCGCTATTAGGAGGTCTTGGGTGTGTGACTAGTTTGAGGAATGTTTTAGCTGAACCCTAGATTTTCCAAAGGCTCTCAACCACGATGTGACTAGGAAACCTTGGAGGCGCGACCATGTTGATTGAACACAAATCTAACCAAAGATTTTCCCAAGAGGTTCGACCAAGGTGCGACTAGGGGAAGACTGTGGTGCAACCAGGTCGACTGCCTTCGTGCCCAGCAATTTGCTTCTCAAAATTTCTGCCAAAACTTTCCTGATTTGAAATCAAATGCTTGTAAACCCTTTTGGGTATAAAATCAAACTTTGAATAGGTGATTAAGGTTCCTCTTTGGCCCCTTCTTGATTAGTGACAGACCTTGAAAATCGTTGGGTGTCATTTAGATTAGGTTTTCATGCTTTCTTTACTTTCATGTTTGGCTCCCAATCGGGGTCTTGAGAAGCTAGTGACAGACTTTCGAGTTCTGATTGGTGTCGTAGAATAGATTTACTGCATTATTTCAAGTTCATGTTTGGTTTGTATTCGGATTCTTCGAAGGCCTGTGACAACCTTCAAGCTCTGATTGCTGCCATATAGAGTAGTTGGTTCTTAATTGTATTCTTAAACAACTAGTGACATGCCTTTGACCTTCAACATCTCAGGAAAAATCTTCAATCATGTTTGTGTTTAGTCGACCCTGTTGCGCCTCCAAGGTTTCTTGGCCGCCCCCTGGTCGAGATCCTCTAGAAAATTCAGGGTTTAGCTGAAGCATTCCTCAACCTAGTCGCATACCCAAGACCTCTTGGTTGCTATTAGAATTGATGTATTCCCAAAAGGGGGGGTGAATTGGGTATTAAATATTTCTCCTAGGTTGAACTCAATTTGCAACCAGTATTTCACAAACTAGAGTCTGTCTAAGCATTCCCAATTAATCAAGTATACATATTAAGACATTCTTAGTAAATTAAATACTTGCGTACAATCACCACTTCATATCCCATTTAATCTTCAAAGCGTGTACATGAAAATGTTAAGTAGTGAAAGTAAACATACACGTAAGACGCATAACTCATTTGAATAAAGGGCATGTATGCAAAAGTAATGATAGTGATAAATGAACAAGAATACATGTGCAGAGACTCCCCAATTAAATTTTCGAGCTGAACCGAATCGGTCTTACTTATGGGGTTGAGACTCTCTAATTCAATTAATAGGCTGAACCCAACCAGTACATTTAAAAATATTTGTGTACATAAAACATGCTTATGAAAATATAAGCAAAGATGTACACATTAAGCTCAAAGATATGCACTCTAATATGATATGAGTTATGCTCAGTAGAGAAAGGGTGTTTTCCCAAAACAATATATTCAATCTTTGAGAAAATGATGTGTATGATAAAATACTCAAAGATATGACACTAATAAATATATTCTTCCAAAATTATTTTTCAAAGAATAATTGGAGAACCTAGGGTTTTGCATTCAACTAATTTTTACACAAATAAAATATATGTGAATATATATATATATATATATATATATATTCTTATGAATATTTTTGCAAATAAAAATTACTTGGAGAAAGTGAGATTTAAGCTCAAAAATATTTATGCAATAGAAAATTTTTCCCAAGAATATTTACAAATAGAAATAACTCAGAGAAACCAAAGCTATACTCTCAAAAATGATTTTCAAAAATAAATAAAAAGTGAGAGTATACGCATGTGAATATAAAAAATAAATGCCCAAAATAAATATACTCTCTTCTAAAGTGATTTTGAAATAAGTGAATGGAAAGACAATTAGAGGGTTTTGTTTAAAAGATTTTGTCCCAAAAGAATAATTTTAGCAATAAAAATTGATTTGGGGGAACTTTTATTAACAAAGGTTTAGAGAGAATTTGGAGTTAATCAAAATTGTTAATCTAAGTTATAAAGGGGGTATTTATAGATTTTCATGAAATTTGATAGACGAGGGACATGCTCGGTATTTTAGAAAAGTTTAATTCAAAAATTTAATGACGTTTTACCCTTTAAAAAATTTCGAACTCGAGAGGTTCGGTCGACCAAGGACAAGGTTCGATCAGCCACTTTTATAAGTTCAGTCGACCAGGGCAATTTTAAACTATAGATTTGGTCGACCATATCTGGGCGATTCTAAACCCTTCGTGGGTTCGGTCAACCATGGCTAGAGGTCGGTTGACCATTCATAAGGTTCGGTCGACCAAGGCCAATTTCAACTACAAGTTTTGATTGACCAAGTAGTTTAGGTGTCAGACACTTTATGTTTTAATTGACTGTGGACGGTGCATTCAAAACAAAACGGTCGACCAAGGGAAGTCAATATGTTGACTTTGGACTCGTTCGGTTGACCGAGCCAATTTGTGCATGCTAGGTTTGTAATGAGCCGAAGAATAATGGTATATAAATAATAAAGAGAGAGGAAAATGGAAATAGAAAAGAGGGCCGCAGCAGACTTCGTCAATGACGTGGCATTTTGGGCTTGTCAACAAGGATGTGCTTCATTAATGAGAAGATATCGACGGGATATATATCGTAGCTTAGAATTTCATCGACGAGGAGTAACGTTCGTCGACGAACTGCCTTCTTGACCATGTTAACGAAGTGACATGGCTCGTCGACGAAGGCCAGTGTATAAATAGGCATAACCTTCATTTTATGGCCGAAAAAATTGTGAGAATTTCTCTTTTTCTCCTCACTTTCTCCCTCCTACCTTCTCTCTAAGATCTCAGTCCGGATTCTTGCCGGTTTGACAATCTGAAGCCACCACGACGCTCTAGGGAAAGTTCTCTACAAACTGACCGGCGCAAACTGCAAGTGCACAATATCGTAGTTTTATAATATAATGATGTGTAGAGTATCGTCCTCAGAGATTGATGTCTTAATTTTACCAAGTACTAAAATTTTACTAACCTTGATTTTATTTAGAAAAATTAATAATTTTAGACTGCAAAATTTAAACAAAGCTACTTTAAATAAACTATTCAGGAGAATTTAAAGCTAGATACCGCGTGTCAAATTGATGATGGTGAAAACTTTTAGGAAATCGATTTCACCTAGTTTCTCACTATGCTTTACTCATTTAGCTAATTCAACTTCGTTTTCTCTATTTGTTAGCAAATCGCCAATTTTTCCAAAAGCCTTTTTCGATAGTCAATCAGAATCTATTCTTGTTTATTATTTAACATAAGAGTATGCAAATTAATAATGCAAGAACGCAGTAAGACCCTCGATTTTTAATGCTACGTAGGTTCATACAAGTCTTTCGATCTCTATATTTACCTACGCCGAATTATCCAAGATCTATCCTATAATCCCCCCTTTCAGTAGCAAATTAGAAGACTAAAATCATTTAATTAATGGCCAGTTAATTAAAAGCATTAGGCACAGAATAACTCAAACAAACATTAATGAAAACTACTTCAGATTAGCATCAAAGAGCAAGCATAGTTCGAAATTGGCTACATTGTTTTCCTAGAATTCAAAAATTTAGTTCATTCCGAAAATTAAATCCAACATAACAGATTTCACCATATTTTTTTCAATTTGGAGCGTACGGGAAAGATCAACACTCACCGCACCGCCGTCGCACGTCATGAACACCCTGAACACTGCCGTTGTTCGCCGCCATTTGATTCTGAAAAGATATTATTTTTGTGTGCTTCCAACTCTCCTTTGCTAGCTGTGTGTGTATCTTCGTAGCACCCCCAAAAGAAAACCACAAGAAAGCTCCCAAAAAATAATTTTTCCAAGAAACTTTATGTGGTTTGGCCTCCCTTGTGTTTCTCCCCAAGAAAAATCAATTTTTTTTTTTTTTTTTTTTGTGTAAGATGCAGCTTTTCTCTCCAGCCCAGCGCACGCTGCCCCCCTCTTCCTTTCCTGTGCACCCCTCTCTCCCAAGGAAACCCTCCTCCTTTTGACTTTTTTTCTTTCCTTTCCTTTTTGCTTTCCTTTCTTTGCTTTTCTTCCCTTTCTTTTGTCTTTCCATTTTTTGACTTTCCTTTCTAAAAACCCAGCATCTCACCCTTCTGAGATGACCCTGTTGCATGGCCGGGTCACATATCATTTTTTGATTTTTTTTTCTTTTTTTTTTTCAAAGGTACATGAACTGCCCTCCTCTTTCAAGTCCACTTTCGACCCTCTTACATCTCATAACTCTCAAAGCTTAAAACACAAAAGATGTAGAGTTCTTTTTTAAATTTTCCCAAAATTTTGAATTGTCTCGATCGGAGTTCGGATGATAAAGTTACGCCAAGATTACGAAGAATTGTCGAAATAATCCATAAAACGGCGTATGCTAAATTCATGTCTGATTTTGATCTTGATGCGTCCATTATTTCGCAAAATGCAAAACATGAAAATTGTAGAACATTTTCTTATCTTTCTATGGTATCTTGAATCATCTAAATTGAAGGTTGGATGAGAGAGTTACACACATATTAAAAAGTGTCGTTGGTTTTTGGCTTCCGATAGTTGCCCTACAAGAAAAAATACCAAAATTTCATAAATTACTTAATAAAACTCAAATAATATAAATAGAACATAATGTTAAAATATTGAGAGCAATTAGGCATTTAAATACAAAATAGGATTCCCAATGCATGAATTAAAGCACCTAATTACGCAATTTAAGCTCGTAATCACACCCCCCAACTAAAGTTTTGCTAGTCCCTAGCAAATAACGGGAATGCAATTCAGGGTGGTGTCATACCAATTTCAATGTATGAATACACAGGCAACACAATCATACCCTTTCACATATAGGAATATCACCAAATTACACACAAACTCATTCATACCCAATTCACGCAACTCCGAAGTAAGTCATTCATGCAAATCTCATCATTATATAACCATTAAGAACAATAAACTCACGTAAACTTAACTAGCGAGCACAATTTAGAGTTAATGTAGCCATATAAATTCAAGTATAAATAGGCAAAATCTTGAAGCACGTGTAATGTGTGTGACTCGTTACACCCAGGATATCCGTGGACACCTAAAGAACTGTCGCTTTGACTCGACCTAACTGGTATACCCTCAAAAACACTCAAAAATGATGGGTTCACTCATCATTTGTGAGGAGTGTCATGATCAAACATCCCACATACTGCAAGGAACAAATGCTAAATGTATGGAGTGGAGTAGTCTGAAAAGGATTAAGCCTATTTAGGAGGTGTCGGGTCCTTTACCCTAACATCTTCTCACCTACTCGCCATGTCCAATCGAGACCACCCTAGATCAACTTATTCACAAACTAGGCGTGAATACATCTGAGGCATTAGGCTGGTGAAGAGTCTTCATATGTGGATAACATGCATCTTGTCCTTGACTTTTGTTGTAGTTGTGTGGAGCAGGTATTAATCTTTCACCTCTTCTAGGGTATTTCTATTTCTCTTTTTCTTTCTTCTGCTCATTTTTCAATTTCTTTCTTTTCATGGTCAATTAGGACAATCATAACACTTCTTTTATTGTTTTCATACCACCCATGTGCATTAAGCTCGAACAAGAGTCCATGAAATAAGTCTATTTCTAGGGGTGGTTCGGCCTTCGCATCTTGAGTAGGCTACAAGACCTAAGTTTTTATCTCCCCACTAGATGTCACCTCTAGGCTAGAAATTCAAAAACCAAGACTAGTGTACAAAGAGTATCTAGAAAAAATAGGGAAAGTTGAGTTTCATGAACTCTGAGTTGACGTCAAAACTCAAAAGAGCAATAAATGGCTCAACAGTACCTCACAAGGTGTCAAAGTCTTCACGGGCGCTCTCTTAGTGTTCACAAGGAACCCTAAGTGTTACAAGTCACGTGAACGTGTATTTTTCAGCCTCAAGAGATACCATGTATATACAAGAGTTTATATGGCCATATTAACACAATTGCACTACCAATCAACTTTCAATGAGTCCCAGTTTAGCCATATAAATAGAAACCACACATAAATGACCCAAGTACGTACTCCTAGGTTATATGCAAGTATATGAAGGGCATAAGTAGCGTCACGCATGGCCTAATCATCCATATTCACACATTTTTTTTTTCAATGTTATTCAAAAATGAGAAAGATTGAAGAAAAGAAAGAAACTTCCCTGACTTATTGGTGAATCCGTCGAGGAGTTTAATTTTCAGCTCTGTACTCATGCCAAATAAACCTGCATTGAAAATCTAAATTATTCAAAAGTGCTAGATAAATAAATAAATAATAAAGATAAAGGAAATAAACAAAAGAAAAAAATCTTTGGGTTGCCTCCCATAAGCGCTTGTTTTAACATCTCCAGCCAGACGTTTCAATCTTCATCAACCAGGATCACCAAGAGGAATAAATGCACAGTTCCTTTCCATTTGTTCTCCATAATAGTGCTTCAATCTCTTACCATTAACTCTGAATATATTCCCTGGGAAGAGTCTTAATCTTGAGTTGAATAGTAGAACCTGTTGTCCTAGAGCAAACTCACGCCTGATAATATTTTTTTCATGCCACTTCTTCGTTTGCTCTTTGTAGATTTTTGCATTTTCATACGCATCACCCGAGAATGCATAGCGAAGATGCTTAGGGAATTATTTCAACTTTAGAGATATAGGTTGCTGCATCTTTTCTTTAGAGATTACAAAATCCGTCTTTGCTACCATAGGTTCTAGCCTCCCCACACGCTACTATGTTGTAATCTGCTGCAAGGATCGTTCTAGGTGATCAGCTTGTACATCTTTTTGAAAGAATTTTTCTACACCTTGCTGAATGACATCTACCCGAAAGTAAGTGCTTGGATCTTCTGGGAATCTCATGTCTTGGTAGATGTTGAACATAACCTCTTCCTTATCCACTCTCAATGTTAACTCACCCTTTTGAACATCAATTAAAGCCCTTCCAGTGGCCAAGAATGGTCGGCCAAGAATTAGCGGGACTTCTTGGTCTTCCTCCATATCTAACACTACAGAATCAGCAAGAAAAATAAATTTATCCACTTTTACCAATACATCTTCTATGATTCCACGTGGATACTTGATGGATCGGTCTGCTAGTTGCAACGAAATGGTTGTTTGTTTCATCTCTCCAAGTCCCAATTTCCTGCAAACAGAAAGTGGCATAAGATTAATACTAGCACCAAGATCGCATAAAACTTTATCAAAAAATAAATTTCCAATAGTGCAAGGCAAAGTAAAACTCCCTGGATCTTTTAATTTTTGAGGCAATTTCTTTTGAAGAATAGCACTACACTCCTCAGTAAGCTTCACTGTTTCGAACTCCTCCAACCTTCTTTTCTTTGAAATGATGTCCTTAAGGAATTTGACATAGTTTGGCATTTGTTCCAAGGCATCTGCAAAAGGAATATTTATGTGAATTTTCTTTAAAATATCCAAAAATTTAGAAAATTGGTTATCTAATTTTTGCTTTTGAAAGCGTTGAGGATAAGGAAGTGGAGTAGAGAGAATAGGAGGATTGTCAGGAAATGAAATTGCTGGAAGCATGTCCATCTCTCTTGGTGTATCATCCACAATCTCCTCTTCTTCCCCTTTATTCTTGCTTCGGCCATTCTTTTCAGGTGTAGGTGTGGACATGGTTTCCTTTGCTGGTGATTTATCAATTTCTCTTCCACTCCTAAGTGTGATGACATTGCATTGTTCCTTAGGATTCACTTCTGGGTTGCTAGGAAAAGTTCCTCTCTGTTGGGTATTTATAGTCGTGGCCAGTTGCCCAATTTGCATTTCAAGGTTCTTCATAGTGGCTCCCATATTGTTGCAATAAGTCTCGATGTTGTCTAGCCGTGAATCAGTCTTTTTAAACCTTGTTTTTGTCTCCTCAACAAAAGATATCATGGCATCCTCAAGTGACATCTGCTTCTCACCTTGATGACTCTCAAATCCTGCAGGAGGTTGCAGCACATTCGTTGTATTTCCATAAGACAAATTCTTATGATTTCGAAGCCCTGAATGGTAATATTGTGGCAAAGGATCACCACGATAATTGTAGTTCCGATTATTGTTGTATTGAACCTGTTCTTGACTCGCTCCGATACTCGAATCTGTCCTACTTGTACCTGCCACATATTCTGCACCTTGTGGTATCCTTTGGGTTGTCAAAGCTGAAATCTGATGGGATAGAGAAGCGACTTGAGCTGAAAGTGCAGCAAACGGCTCCAATTCATGAATTCCAGCAACTTTCTTTGTCATAGTTCTTTCAGTTGGCCATTGATAGTTATTTGAGGCCATTTCTTCCAAAAGAGCAGTAGCACCCTTAGGTGTCTTTGACATCAAAGTTCCCTCAGATGCAGCATCAACTAAAGTCCGCATTTGCCCATTTAACCATTATAGAACATCTAAATTTGCAACCAATCCAGCAATCCATGTTGTGGGCAGCGTTGAATCAAATCTTTATACCTTTCCCATGCTTCATAAAGTGATTCAAAATCATGTTGCTTGAATTGACCAATCTCACTGCTGAGTTGAGCTATTTTTGTAGGTGGAAAGAATTTAGCTAGAAATTTTTCTGCCATGTCTTGCCAACTAGTAATACTCCCAGGTTGTAGCGACTGTAGCCAACCTCTTGCTCTGTCCCTCAAAGAGAAAGGGAATAATCTCAGTCTAATGGTGTCTTCAGTAACACCATCGATCTTCACAGTATCACAAATCTCCAAAAACATCGCCACATGGATATTGGGATCATCAAGTGGCGATCCACTGAATTGGGTTTATTGCACCATGCTAATTAATGCGGATTTGAGCTCAAAATTGTTGGCATTAATGGGCTGACGTCTGATACCCGAATAATTGTCGTTCACAACTGGTCGCACATAATCCTTAAGGGCGCATGGCTGTGCATTATCTTGTCCATTCTCCATGGCTAATACCCTATTTTTCCTTAGTGCTCTAAGCGTTCTTTCAATCTCTGGATCAAAAGGAATAATGGCACGTGTTCTAGCACTGCGCATCCAACATAAAAAACACACCAGAAATACAAAAAAAAAAAATAATAAAATAAAATAAAGAAAATAAATAAATAAAAATATAAAAATAAAATTCTAAATTAAAACCAAGATTACCTTGTATCGATATTGGAAAAAATAAGAAAAACTCAATCCCCGGCAACAGCGCCAAAAACTTGACCAGTGCAAACTGCAAGTGCATAGTATCGTAGTTTTATAATATAATGATGTGTAGAGTATCATCCTCAGAGATTGATGTCTTAATTTTACCAAGTACCGAAATTTTACTAACCTTGATTTTATTTAGAAAAATTAATAATTTTAGACTGCAAAATTTAAACAAAGCTACTTTAAATAAACTATTCAGGAGAATTTAAAACTGGATACCGCGTGTCAAATTGATGATGGTGAAAACTTCTAGGAAACCGATTTCACCTAGTTTCTCACTATGCTTTACTCATTTAGCTAATTCAACTTCGTTTTCTCTGTTTGTTAGCAAATCGCCAATTTTTCCAAAAGCCTCTTTCGATAGTCAATCAGAATCTATTCTTGTTTATTATTTAACATAAGAGTATGCAAATTAATAACGCAAGAATGCAGTAAGACCCTCGATTTTTAATGCTACGTAGGTTTATACAAGTTTTTCGATCTCTATGTTTACCTACGCTAAATTATCCAAGATCTATCCTATAATCCCCCCTTTCGGTAGCAAATCACAAGACTAAAATCATTTAATTAATGGCCAGTTAATTAAAAGCATTAGGCATAGAATAACTCAAACAAATATTAATGAAAACTACTTCAGATTAGCATCAAAGAGCAAGCATAGTTCGAAATTGGCTACATCATTTTCCTAGAATTCAAAAATTTAGTTCATTCCGAAAATTAAATCCAACATAACAGATTTCACCATATTTTCTTCAATTTGGAGCGTACAGGAAAGATCAACACTCGCCGCACCGCCGTCGCACGTCACAAACACCCCGAACACCGCCATTGTTTGCCGCCTTTTGATTCTGAAAAGATATTATTTTTGCGTGCTTTCCACTCTCCTTTGCTGGCTGTGTGTATATCTTCACAGCACCCCCAAAAGAAAACCACAAGAAAGCTCCTAAAAAATAATTTTTCCAAGAAACTTTATGTGGTTTGGCCTCCCTTGTGTTTCTCCCCAAGAAAAATCAATTTTTTTTTTTTTTTTTTTGTGTAAGATGCAGCTTTTCTCTCTAGCCCAGCGCACGCTGCCCCCCTCTTCCTTTCCTGCGCACCCCTCTCTCCCAAGGAAACCCTCCTCCTTTTGACTTTTTTTCTTTCCTTTCCTTTTTGCTTTCCTTTCTTTGCTTTTCTTCCCTTTCTTTTGTCTTTTCATTTTTTGTCTTTCCTTTCTAAAAACCCAGCGCATCACCCTTCTAAGATGACCCGGCTACATGGCCGGGTCACATCTCATTTTTTGATTTTTTGATTTCTTTTTTTTTTTTCAAAGGTACATGAACTACCCTCCTCTTTCAAGTTCACTTTTGACCCTCTTACAGCTCGTAGCTCTTTTTCAGCTTCCTAGAATTTTGAATTGTCTCGATCGAAGCTCGGATTAGAAAGTTACGCCAAGATTAGAAGAAATTGTCGAAATAATCCATAAAACGGCGTATGCTAAATTCACGTCTGATTTAGATCTTGATGTGTCCATTATTTCACAAAATGCAAAACATGAAAATTGTAGAACATTTTCTTATATTTCTATGGCATTCTAAATCATTTGAATCGGAGGTTGGATGAGAGAGTTACACACAGATTAAAAAGTGTCGTTGGTTTTTGGCTTCCAATAGTTGCCCTATAAGAAAAAATACCAAAATTTCATAAATTACTTAATAAAACTCAAATATTATAAATAGAACATAATGTTAAAATATTGAGAGTAATTAGGCATTTAAATACAAAATAGGATTCCCAATGCATGAATAAAAGCACCTAATTACGCAATTTAAGCGCGTAATCACAAACCTATTAGAGTAGATCGTCGGTGAAGCTACTTTGGAATTCATCCCTGATTTAAGGTAAGGATTTTTATTCAAAATTTGATCTTTTCATAGTTATAGGAAATGTTATTCATAGAAAAATATTGAAGTTTAGTTCTGGGAGTTGTCGTTTTCAGGGAATTGAACGGGGAACCCTGCGAGTGCAAGACCAGTATATTGTAAGAGATTTCTTTTCAGTAATCAGCTAAGGGAATAAGCTAAAGCAGTCATTTTCCATCCAAATTATTATTATTTATCAGTAGATTGGTAAAAATGCATATTTGAAAAAATACTGCTATTATGTTGAAATGTATATATATTATGAAATGCCAGAAAATATGATCTTAGAATGAAATGTATAGTTTTATTAGCATTGTGTGGCATGAATATTATTTTACATGAAAAGTATATGTTATGGCAATTTTACGAATTAAGCATGTTTTCAGAGGTTATGGAATAATGTAGTACAATATGGTTTCAAAATACATGATAAACAAATTATTTATTCAGATTGATATATATGAAATATTCGGCGCAAGGCTGTGATTGATAGTTGGCACAAGGTCGTGTAATATTTATGTTTTCGGTGCAAGGTCGTATGTATGTGTGATTTCGGCGCAATGCCGCAAATATGAAAGAAATCGGTGCAAGGTCGTATGTATTTATGTTGTTATAGAAAATGCTATCAATCTTTTTATGTTAAACAGTATATTATCATGTATTATATGTTATTAAAACCCGGATGTTAGTTCAGTTTAGTTTCAAGAGCATGGTATCATAGCTATACAGATCAGATTATTATGTTTAGACTTGTGCTAACCGCCCCTACAAGTAAAGGGGGTGGGAGATAGATAGTCAATGTGGCTTTCAGTGTAGAGTTGTAGATGTCCACATGGCAGTCCGGACCGGGGTGTGGTAGGCCCATCGTACTTACAGACATTTTTGAATCGATTGTGGTCGGCCAGCTATTGTCGGGTCCCGCCTTTGGGCTACACAGCCTGTTATGGGGGGTAATACATGACATCAACTAGCTATACATCCTGGTTAAATTACAGTATTATCAGTTATATCAAACATTTCATGATCAATATGGCTTATTGGAAATTATGAAAGTATATGATTATTCAGTATGTTATGATGAATGTTTTCTAGCATACGAAATGTACTGTATATGTATTATAGCACTAAATATTCTTATTACCACACATATGTATTTTTTTTATTTTCCGTTGTTGAAAGGTGTCTCACCCCCATTAGTAAATAAATTTTCAGGAAACCCAGAAAGACCAGCGGATCAAGGCCACCATTGAGATAGGTTGATACTACCCTGCTAGGAGGGTAAGTTTTGATCTAGGAACAGGATATTTGTGTTGTGGGTTCTTAGATATGTATATATTTTTGTATTTTGGAGATTATACATAAATATAGTATTATGGAATAGGGTTGACTCTGGCATTATTATGTATTTTATGGTTTTATGAATGTCGATTACATTTACTACTGCCTAGGTTTCTGCTGTGTATAACAGGTGTGTTCCCATTACCCAAGGATTCGGGTGGACTATATTATTAAATATGTTCTATTATATGATAAGATAAGCAGGTCACTACAAGGTTCAGTCGGTTGAGGCATGGTCAAAGGTTGGCTCCAGGGGTGAACAGTGTTGGTCACCCGTGGTAATAT
The DNA here is from genome assembly GCF_029873635.1 of Malania oleifera. Classification (NCBI taxonomy): domain Eukaryota; kingdom Viridiplantae; phylum Streptophyta; class Magnoliopsida; order Santalales; family Ximeniaceae; genus Malania; species Malania oleifera. The sequence goes on along the minus strand of NC_080418.1, from coordinate 71,061,291 downwards.
TACACACAATCGGTTGGTCGACCGAGCATGCCAAAATTACCATTAGAGTAAAAAATCATACCTTTGAAATCTCTAAAAAGCAAGGCTAGTCAACTACTCATTTGGGGTTGTTGACCACTTGAGCTTTCTTCCTAAGCCAATTGACCTACCACTAAGGGTTCGTTGACTGCTTAGGCATTTTGCATAAACTGGTTAACAACCCTTCCTAGCCGGTTGATCGTTGATGAGTCCCTAAAATGCATGATTTTAGACCCTCATTTTCCTTTTTTTATCCTTGATATGTAATTACTCAGAGTTATCATTGTTCAGAGTTATACAAGGTTTATTTATCTTTTTAGGAAAAAAAGGTTAAGATTGAGGAATTAGGTGTATGTTTTGACTTTTTGAGTCCTATCTCGTTTTGATTATGACAAAGAAAAAGTATCTTACCTGTGCATTGAGTATGTGAGTAGGATTATCACTTTGCATGCACGGATGATAAGGATAACATAGAAGCCAAAAGGAGCTGAAATTCAACATCACTTGGTGCATGGCATAGCTATACAAAGTGCAAAAGGAATGAAGAGAAATCTTTCAAATTGTAATTGCATTCAGTTTATTTGGGTCTATAATATTAATATAGTCTGTAATAATGCATCTACATGCATGATAGAGTTCTAATGCTTAATGGACCATAGATTGACTCATAGGAACCAATACTCTTAAGATAAAATGCCACAGCTTACTCAAGGTTGAAAAAGCTCAAGGGCAAAAATGGATTTAACAAAGCCCAGTTGACCGAACAAACCATAGGCCAGAAAGTCAAAGTTTGACTACATCTCGGTCGACCGACTGATTTGTGTTATAAACATTTTGGTTGACCAAACAGGTAGAAGTCAAATATTTGACCTAGCTCAATCGATCGACCCATTTGTGAACTGAGCTTTCTCGGTCGACCGAACTTTAAGAACTTTTTTCCACCTTCCCCAGTTGACTGAATTTGTAGTTCAAAATGAGGTCGGTTGATTGAAATTTAAAGTTTGGCATACCGAGCCTTTGTCTTGGCCAACCGAACTCACGAAGGGTTCAAAATCACCCTGATACGGTCGACCATACCTACATTTCAAAATTGCCATGGTCGACTGAACTTATTAAAGAGGTTGACCAAACCTTGTATACGGTCGACTGAACCTCTCAGGTTCACTTAAAATAACCATAGTAATTAGGGTTAGAACTTAATTAAACATTTTAAAAAACACCAAATGAGTCCCCAACGGCTATTTTTTGAAGGTATTCTATATATACCCCTCATTTGTTCTGATTAGCAAGGAGCTAAGAAAATTGATTAAGGAAAAATCCTCTTAAATTTTATACTCCCATTTGCCCATACAACATATTTTCAAGCAAAAATTTCCATACTCTCTCTTAAATTACTTGCTAAAATCCTTTTAAGAGTGAAGAGATTTAGTTGCTTATACTTCTCACTTAAAATTAATTGCAAGTTGAAGGGGAGTTTTGAGCTTCATCATTGTGAGTATTTTCCTACAAAAATCTTTATATACTCTGTTGACTTTTTGAGTCTTATCTTGTTTTAATTATGACAAATACAAAGTATCTTGCCTCTGCATTGAGTATGTGAGCAAGATTATCACTTTGCATGCACGGATGGTAAGGATAACATAGAAGCCATGAGGAGCTGAAATTCAACATTGCCTGGTGGCATGGTTATACAAAGTGCAAAAGTAATGAAGACAAATCTTTCAAATTGTGATTGCATTCAGTTTATTTTAGTCTGTAATAATCATGGTCTGTAATTATTAATGCACTGCATGCATGATAGGCTAGTATAAGCTCAATGACCATAGAAAGTTGATTGACACCAGGTTTTTAGGCTAAATTAAAAAGCCTAGGCCGTAGATTGACTATAGGTCCCCACGGACATAATGAAAAATCCCTATAATATTAAATATCACACTTACAATTATAGGGACAAATCTTATGAGGTCAATTAGAACAAAACTTGAATTTTGAAAGGCCTTCGAGTGACTGAATGTACGAAGAGTCAACAAAGTTGACTAAGGCTTAGGCAACCAAACTTTTAGTTCAAAATAAGCTCAGCCGACCAAATTGTGAGGTTCGGTAGACCGAACCATTCACTGGGTGACCAAAACCACTAAGGTTTGAAAAATCGACTGGCTCAACCAACAAGTCAAGGGCGACCGAAACTCTCAGATTGCCAGGAATTAATCATGCTAATTAGGGCAAAAATGCTGATTAAACTTTTCTAAAATTCCCTTTGAGTCCCAACGGTTATATTTTTTTCAAAGGCTATATATGTAAATACCTTAATTTGGAAAAATTATAGATTGATTAAGGCCTTAATTAACAAAAATTCTCTCTAAAATTCCTTGGGCTATTCATTCCCACACAAGCTTGCATACTTCACCCTTACGCATTCCTTTGTAAAAATACCTTTCGTGAGAGTATCTTGAGATAACCCATATTGTTACTACAAACTTACACTCTCATATACGTTGATTGATTTTTTATTTTAGTGAGAGTAAGCCAAAAAGTTTTCCCCTGTGATTTAATCCATAAATTTATTTTTAGGGAAACTTTCTTAAGCTTGTGATTCTTTGCATTCTTGTTGCAAGACTCAGGAGCTTGTCTTGTGTTTTGAAGAAAATATTTTTGACAAGCTAGTTTTCTAAATATCTCGTGTGCTTGACCTTTGAAAATCATTTTCGATATTTTTGCTTGTGTGTTTCAGAGCTTTGATATTGCACTATATGATTGATATAGTTCTCTTGATTCAAAGATCCCTATGCAAACTCTCTCACATATTGATTGTTATATTTGCATTATCTTCAGAGTAGTCATACAATCTTCATTGAGCTTATAATTCCTATCATATTGATTATATTGGTACATATTTGCTTAGTTAAGAAACATTTGAATTGTACGCAAGTTTCATATTCATTATTGTATTTCAGCCTTATGAATGTGACTTGGGGTTTTTCTTGTCTAGTAAGGAGAGGAGGTTGTAACTGGTGTCGTTCCACCCGCAAGCGGGCATTAGTGGAATCCTCAGGCTTGCGAGCTAAAGGTGGGGTCATAGGCAGTATTGGCCGAACCTCGATAACATATCGTGTGTGCACTGTTTTATATTTCACATATTATATTCATTTGCGCATTTGGTATTTGCTTAGAAAGACCCTAGGTTGTGTATTACTTCTGCTGGTTTAATTGAACCTAAGAGAAAGGTTTTTAAATACCTAATTCAACCCCCTTCTTGGGAATACACCAATTCGAGTAATTGGTATCAGAGCCTCGTTGCACTAGACTTAAACTTTTTTGCAAAAAGATCACAATGGCTCAAATTGGTGTATCCCCATTCACCGTGGGACAACCACCTTCTAGGCCTCCTCTATTTTGTGGTGTTGATTACACCACCCGGAAAATTCGAATGAGAGTATTTATAAAATCAATGGATTGGATGGCCTAGCGGGTGATTGTTAATGAAATTCATATACCCTTGGATGAAAACGATATTAGGTTAATGCATGCGAATTCATATGCCATAGACTTGTTATGTCTTGCATTAGATTCTAATATTTTTGTTGAGATTGTGGCATGTAAGAGTGCACAAGAAATCTAGGATTAACTCAAAAAGAAATATAGAGAATCCCAGGAGAAGAAGATCGCCACTCCAAAAGCCCCAAAGCTTAAATGATCAGGTAGTGGTGAATCATGAGCAAGTAGTTCTAGCAAATGACGAGGTATATGATCTTCGCTCTAATTTTATTGATGATTCCTATAATGAAAAATTCTATATATCATGCATTGAATCATCTTATGCCTCTTGTGGAAGTTTTTCTGAATCTTGTTGTTGTGCTATTGATAATGCATGTGTTGATTCTTTTGATAATTTGTGTGTTGAATCTTGTTAAGAATCATGTGCCTATGATATTGGAAGCAAGATATTTTATGAAAAACCTCAAAAGAAAATTATTAATGTTCATAAGATTACAATTAGGATTTCTAAGCAGAAAATCCTTTTGAAAAATGAGAATAAGAGGTTGGTAAAACAATTGAAAGATTTGAAGGATTATCATACTAGCTTAGAGAAGAAAAAGATTAAGAAGGTCCTAAAAATTGTTTGCTTAAAAAGAAAAATTGAAGACTACTCTTAAATGATTTTCAAACCCACAAATGAAAGATATAGCCAAAATCAATCCCTAGGAGTCAAAAGAAATAATATTTTCAAAAAGGATTCATATCTTAAGTCCCACAGTCATACCTCAACGAGCAATCATAAGAATTGTAAGCATAATCTTTCACGTATGTAATGACCCCAAAAATACAGATACAAGAGCAGTGGAATGATAAAAAAAAAATTAATTAATTAATTATTTAATTAGTTAATTATTATTAAAGTGAATTAAATAAATAAAAAAAATATATTATATAAGGGTAAAAGTAATGTGTGTGTGTATATATATATATATATATAATACGAATATGATATAATAATAGGTATATATGTAAGTATATAAAGTAAATGGAAAATATATACAATAATATTATATCTTATCAAAGCTTAAGATTGAAGCTTTCTAAAATTTCTTTTCCAATCCAGAGAACCCCTTTCCCCACTGTGTTCACAACCCTCTCTCTCTCTCTCTCTCTCTCTCTCTCTCTCTCTCTCTCTCTCTCTCTCTCTCTCTCCTTAACCACTCTCTTTCTATCCTCAATTTCATCAGTCAAATAAGGGCCAATGGAAGAAACAGAAGATACAATTGAGTTCCATTCTCCACCACTGACATTCCTATTGGAGCGGATTTGTCATAGGAGCGACGTAAGCATCACTCCTGGGGTCTTTTCCTTTCCTTAGTTTTTCCTTAAATCTTTAGCCAAATCGACAATCAAACACCACCATGGGGTCCTAGCCTCGATCGTCGTCATTTTAACCAGACTGCATTTTCAATTTGGGTTTCCTAGGTACCACTCTAAGGCTAGGGTAAGATTTGGGGAATTTAGCAAATTGGCTATTCTTAGAAATTTAATTATTTATTTGGAGTTTATAGGCGTAGGAATTGTTAAATAGTTATTTGAAATTTTCTGAGCCTAGGAATATTAAAGAAATTATAATTTTTGGGTTGAGTTGATTTTTTATTGGGGTTAATTTGATTTTAGGGTTTGGAGTTTTGAACACTCTGGGTGTGAGTTGGAATTTTTACCAAACTTTTTAGGATTCAGGTAAGGGGATTAAGTTAAGTTAGGATTTTTATTAAATTTGAACTGATTTTTATGAGTTCAAAGGCTATTTTGAAAACCAATCGTTCAACAGGGATTTTACAAACCTATGATATGTGGTACAATATTTTTGAATATTAAGAACGGTGGAAAATCTGAGTTATTTTATGAACTAAAAATAATGCATATCTTTGGTTGTCTCCTATACTATTTTCAAATATTGAAATTGTGCAGTAAGTGAATGGTTTTATGGTTTATCGTGAAACCAAATTTGAGAATGGTTGTGAAACATACTGAAACTATTTGTGAAACATACTGGAACTGCTTATGAATAATGTAGGGATTTGATATGACGATCGGGGGCTGAGTTTTATATAATGCCCAGGGGCCGAGTTTTATTTGATGGCTATGAGCCGGGTTTATTTGATGGTCAGAGCTGGGTTTTGGAAAATGTATTACTTTCTTCACTGCAATTTATGAATAAGGTATCAAGTACGCATACGTTACTTAAGTAGCACCCCAGGCCTCACGTGGTGGGTCGGGGCATTACAAGTGGTATCAAAGCCTAGGTTTGCTAGGGTCTACGGACTTTGATAGTTGATAATTACCAGAGTATAGGTTGAGATAAGTTAAAGATAGGAATGGGTAGATTAGGTGAGTCTTAGTTTGGAAGCTTGGAGGCAAAAATCCTTTGATGGTCTTCTGTGTTTTTCCAAGAATGACAATTTTAGAAAACCATGGTAAATCCATCGATGGTTTCGTTTCTGGGTTAAAATACTGGAGCTCGGAAACTTAGGTTAAGATGTTAGGGCGGTTGAGTACATGCGTGGAGTCAGTTTTATGTTGGAGACTGATACCTTGTTTTTTTTTTTTTTTGTGATAGAACTAGGGGAATGAATCTTTAAATTGAGAATTCATATGTATTAGTAACTTCTTCATTTCATATTTGCTTCAATTATGATAAATGAGTAGTTTCTAAGTCTGTTTCTATCCTATCTTCAGGATGGATCCCGGGGGAAAGGACATTGTGGCTGGAGGCGATAATCATATTGATACCTTTAGTCAAGATGACGTCAATGCCTTGGCAGTGCTGTGCAGTATAACATGGCAGGCTAGGAAGGAAACTCGAAGGGATTCCTAAGAGCAGAATCAGTTATCGGCTAATAGAGGCTGCACATTCCAGTAGTTTACACGGGCGAATCCATTGGCATTTTTAGGAGAAGCGAACTTGATTGCAGCAGAGGATTGGGTTTAGGAGATGGAGGAGCTGTTGGGTGTACTAGAGTGCACAGAGGAACTGAAGGTGCGGTTTGCCACATATAAATTGGCGGGGGGAGCAAAGAGGTTGTGAAGATAGGGAAAGCTGGTAAAGGAACAGTGCCCAAGACATGCATCTATTACCTGGAGCCGTTTCAAGGAGGTTTTCTTCAACTTATACTTCCCCGTTGTCACCCAAGAGGCAAAGGCAGAGGAATTCCTGTATCTAACCAAGGGGTGCATAAATGTGTAGCAGTATGTAGCTAGGTTTGTGGAGCTATCTCATTTTGCTCCGCATATGGCCCTTGATGAGCCGAAGAAGGCTCAGATGTTTGAGAGAGGTCTGAGGTAGGGAATACATGCTCAGGTGGTGGTATTGTTGACTCAGAGTTTCTCTGAGCTGGTGTACAGGGCCATGGTAGTTGAGGCCAGTATTCAGGAGGGGGAGAGAGTAGAAAACCAAAAAAAGAGGCCCTTGTCTCAGGGGTTTCAGACCATCATTAGCCAGGGCTCATGGAATCAACCTAGTGATTTCTTGAGCCAGCAACAAGAGATGGGGTACCGAAGCCATCATGGGGGTTCGCAGCGTCCTATCTATTCGAGATGCCATCAGAGGCATTGGGGCGAGTGTAGGGGAGGACCAGCTATCTGCCACTGATGCGGTAGGGTAGGACATCTAGCATAGGACTGCCGTACGACATTGAACTATCCACCTCCACAACATCAGTACCAAAGAGGAATCGGGTACCCCGAGGGAGTCACTAGAGGGGTACTGGCCAGGTGCGGGTGTACATGCTTATGCCGAGAGATGCGGAGAACGTTGGCGACGTGGTGACTGGTGCTATTTCCTTTTTTTCAAGTAGTGTTGTTGTATTATTTGATATAGGTGTGATGCACTCCTTCGTGTCTTGGGGTTTGGCTAAATTATACGGGGTAGAGACTTAGTTGTTAGTTGCCAAGTTAGGGGTGGTCATGCCAATGGAGTCAGTTCTAGTATGTAGTAAGGTGATCAGAGGCTACCCAGTGGAGATTCAGAGGAGAATGCTACCTGCTAGCTTAATTGTTTTGGACACGCATAGGTTTGATGTCATCATGGGGATGGATTAGCTAAAATCCAGCTACACGAGCATTGATTGCCATAGAAAGGAGGTAGTGTTAAGACCTTCAGGGGAGCAAGGGTTCGAATTCATCGGGTCGTGTGTGCTTTCTGCACCACAGATCCTTTCAAAGATTCAAGTAAATAGGTTGCTTCAACATAACTTCCAGGGCTACCTTGCATTTGTGAAAGAAGCACCAAAGGAGGAACTGAAGCTGGAGGAAATCCTAGTGATAAGGGAGTTCATGGACGTCTTTCCATAGGACTTACTAGGATTGCCTCCTGACCGTGAGGTAGAATTTTCCATTGAGTTAGCTCCAGGGACGACACCTATTTCCAAAGCTCCATACCGAATGGCTCAGGCTGAACTAACGGAGTTAAAAGAGCAGCTACAGGAACTTCTGGATAAGGTTTTCGTTAAACTGAGCGTATCACCCAGGGGAGAGCCGGTGTTGTTTATAAAGAAGAAGGATGGGTCGATGAGGATATGCATCAACTACTGAGAGATTAATAAGGTGACAGTGAAGAATAAATAACCATTACCTTGTATAGACGATCTGTTTGACCAGCTAAAAGGCACACAAGTTTTCTCCAAGATTGATCTGTGATTTGGGTATCATCAGTAAAGGGTGAAATCAGGGGATGTACCGAAGGCTGCTTTTCAGACCCAGTATGGCCATTACAAGTTCTTGGTGATGTCGTTTGGATTTACAAATGCGCCTATGACATTCATGGACTTGATGAACAGTGTTTTCCATGAGTTGTTAGTTCGATTCATGGTGGTGTTCATCGATGACATCCTAGTCTATTTGAGGAGTCCAACAGAGCATGGAGCTCATTTGAGATTGGTTCTTTAGGTACCCAAAGAGAAGAAGCTTTTTCCCAAATTCAAGAAATATGAATTCTGGCTGGAGCAGGTTGCATTTCTGGGACATGTAGTGTTCAGGGAGGGGATTTCAGTGGATCCAAGTAAAGTGGAGGTCGTATTTGACTGGGTGAGACTGAAGAACGTGTATGATATTAGAAGTTTCTTGGGTCTAACGGGATACTATCGGCGATTCGTTGAGGGTTTTTCTAGATTATCGAGTCATCTAAAGCAACTTATGATAAAGAACAGTAAGTTTTAGTAGACCGAGGAATGCGAGCATAGTTTTCAGGAATGGAAGCAGCCATTACTCACGGCCCCAGTGTTGACCATTCCATCAGGGGATAGTGGTTACGTGATCTACAATTTCACATCACAGAAAAAGCTCGGGTGTGTCTTAATGCGGCAGAGGAAAGTTATTGCATACACTTCTCAACAACCCAAGGATTATGAGAAGAACTACCTTATGCACAACATGGAGCTAGCAGTAGTGGTTTTTGCATTAAAGATATAACGGCACTACCTGTATAGCAAAATGTGTGAGATCTTTACTGACCATTAGAGTTTTAATTACTTCTTCATCCAGAAGGAGTTGAAAATAAGGCAATTCATATGGCCGGAGTTCATAAAAGACTACGACTGTACCATTAGTTACCACCCAAGAAAGGCAAATGTAGTAGCTGATGCCTTGAGTCGGAAGTCAGTGGGTGCGTCATTTTCAATAATGATTGGACAGCATGAGATCAGGATGGACTTGGAGAGGTTGGGTATAAAGTTGGTGGATAGGGATCCACAGGCATACATTTCCAATTTGATTGTGCAGCCAACCTTGCAGGAAAAGATTAAAGCCGCTTAGATGAGAGATGCAGAGTTGATGAAAATTGTGGAGACGGTACAAAGTGAGCTGCAAACTGACTTCAATGTTTCTAAGGATAGGGTTCTCAGATTTCACACTAGGTTGTGTGTACCTGACGATGTAGAGATAAAGAGGATGATTCTTGAGGAAGCTCATCGCTCTCTCTATACGTGTTCATCCCGGGAGCACGAAGATGCATAGAGATCTACAAGGATCATTCTAGTGGAGTAACATAAAGAGGGATATTGCCAAATTTGTTGAGCAGTGCTCGACATGTCAGCAAGTAAAAGCAGAACACCAGAGTCTAGTGGGACCACTGCAACCACTTGATATCCCTAAGTGGAAGTGGGAGCATATCTCGATGGATTTCGTATCGATGCTGCCTTCAGTGGTGCACGATCAGAATGCTATTTAGGTTATAGTGGATCGGCTGTTGAAGACGGCGCACTTCATTCCAATCAAAGTCGGTTATTCTATGAATAGGATGGTAGAGATTTAGTGCAGAAGATTGTACGACTTCATGGCATCCCAGTTTCCATTGTTTTAGATTGAGATCCGCAGTTCACCTCTCGATTCTGGAAGAGTTTGCCATACGCCTTAGCATCGCAACTCACTTTCAGTACGACTTCACTCACAGATGGATGGACAATCCTAGAGGATCACTCAGATTCTAGAGGATATGCTATAGGTCTACGTATTGGATTTTGGGGATGGTTGGATTCGATATCTACCACGAGTGGAGTTTACGTGCAATAACAGTTATCAAGCCAGTATTAAGATGGCACCATATGAGGCTTTATATGGTCACCGGTGTTGATCTCCGTTGATGGGGTAGGCGAGTGGCAAATTTTGGGACCAGAACTGATTCAACAGACCTCTACGAAGGTCAAGCTTATTAGAGAGAGGATTAAAGCAGCCTAGAGTCAGCAGAAGAGTTATGCAGATACTTGCCAACGGGAGCTAGAATTTGGGATTGGTGATATGATATTCTTGAGGATTGCTCTGATGAAGGGAGTGATGAGGTTTGGTAAGAAAGGCATGCTGAGCCCTCGGTACATTGGGTCATTCGAGATTCTTGAGAGGATTAATCCAATTGCCTATCGAGTGGCATTACCCCCAGCATTGTCATGAGTTCATGATGTTTTTCACGTATCAATGCCAAGGAAGTATATGTCAGATCCTTCACACGTGATAAGTTATGAATCTTTGGAGATCAGGGATGCTTTGGCTTACGAGGAAGTACCAGTTCAGATTCTGGATCAAAAAATACAGGAATTGCATACTAAGGACATACCGTTAGTAAAGGTGTTGTGGCAAAATCACGAAGCTGAGGAGGCTTCTTGGGAGTTAGAGATAGAAATATGTCAGAAGTATCCACAGCTGTTTAGAGAGGTTCAGCGGTAAATAGGTAAATGTTGATTTTGTTTGTAGGTTAGGTATGGTAAGTTGTATAGTTTATTAGTTATTTACAGTTCTGTATATGGATGGTCCTTAGGAAAATTTTGTATGGTATTGTAATCTCCCAAGACATTGTGTGTAACCATGGTATTCGTCCACCATAAGTAAGGGTAGTTAATAAATTTGGAATGGGGGCGTTATGTGGGTGGCTATCGACCCTTCGGTAGAGATAGGTCATGATTTAGTGATATGATAGGTAACAGTTAACAAATTTCGAGGACGAAATTTCTATAAGGAGGAGAGAATGTAACGACCCCAAAAATATAGATACAAGATTAGTGGAATGATAAAAAAAAAAAATTAAATTAAATTAATTAATCAATTAATAAGTTAATTATTATTAAAGTGAATTAAATAAATAAAAATTATTATATATATATATATATAATATGAATATGATATAATAATAGGTATATATGTAAGTATATAAAGTAAATGGAAAATATATACAATAATATTATATCTTATCAAAGCGTTTGAGCACAACAACTACCTGCCGCTATGTATTCAGCCTTAGCTGTGGAAAGAGCAACTGAACTTCGTTTCTTGGAAAACCAAGAGACCAAGGAGTGTCCTAAGAAATGACAAGTACCACTAGTGCTCTTCCTATCCACTTTGCTATCCGCAAAATCAGCATCTGAATAACTAAGAATCTCAAAGGATGTGTACTTAGGATACCATAACCCAATGTCCACGGTTCCTATAAGATATCTAAGTATCCATTTAACAGCTAGCAAATGAGACTCTTTTGGAGCAGACTGAAATCTTGCGCACAAACATATGCTAAACATTATATGTGGTCTACTGGCGGTCAAGTATAACAATCTACCTATCATTCCACGATATAGCCTGACGTCTACAGGTATACCTTGTTCATCTTTGTCTAATTTCAATGAAGCGCTCATAGGTGTACCTAGTATTTTTCCGTCTTCCAAATTAAACTTTTTGAGTAAGTCTCTAATATACTTTGATTGATTTATGAATATTCCATGATTTTCTTATTTAATCTGAAGTCTTAGGAAAAAGTTTAGCTCACCCATCATGCTCATCTCAAATTTATTTTGCATGGTATTGGAAAATTTATTACACATTTCTTTATCTATAGCGCCAAATATGATGTCATCTACATATACTTGCACTAGGAGAATATCATCTTTCTTAGACTTTATGAACAAGGTTGTATCTATCTTTCCTCTTATAAATCCATTTTCTAATAGAAAATCGCTTAACCTTTCATACCAAGCTCTAGGAGCTTACTTTAGACTGTACAAGACTTTCATCAGTCTATACACGTGATCTGGATTCTTATGGTTTTCAAAGCTTGGGGGTTATTCTACATACACTTCTTCATTTATATAGCCATTTAAAAATGCACTTTTGACTTCCATTTGATATAGCTTGAAATCCTTAAAAGCTGCATATGCTAAAAGCATTCGTATAGCTTCCATCCTAGCTATAGGGGCAAATGTTTCTTCAAAATCTATACCTTCTTCTTGATTATATCCCTGAGCTACTAATCTAGCTTTATTTCTCACAACTACTCCATGTTCATCTTTCTTATTCTTATATATCCATTTGGTCCCTATGATTGACTTATCCTCTGGTCTGGGAACTAAAGTCCATACTTTGTTTCTTTCAAATTGATTTAATTCTTCTTGCATGGACAGCACCTAAGATTCATCCTCTATAGCTTCACTCACATTCTTAGGTTCTTCTTGAGATAGAAATGCAAAATGACTAACCATGTTCCTAAGAGAGGAGCGAGTGGCCACTCCACGTAATGGTTCACCTATTATTTGATCTATGGGATGATTCTTTATGTATTTCCATTCTCTAGGTGGTTCATTAACCTCATTTGTAGTTTGATCAATTTCAATGGATGGTTTTTTAAGTTCATTTTTCTTTTCTGAATCATTCTCAATGGACAATTCTTCTATTTCCTTGTTTAATTCAATTTCATCTTCATCTGTTCTTTTGGAGAAGGGATTTGACTCATCGAACACTACATAAATAGATTCTATGACCATCAATGTTCGTTTATTATACACTCTATAAGCTTTACTATCTAAAGCATACCTTAGGAAGATACCTTCATTTGATTTCACATCAAACTTTCCTAGATGCTCATTGTCTCTAAGCACAAAACACTTACAACCAAAGACATGAAAATATGATATGTTTGATCTATGGCCATTCCATAATTCGTAAGGAGTCTTATTAAGTGATGGTCTAATTATAACTCTATTTAGCACATAGCAGGCGGTATTCACTGCCTAGGCACAGAAGTATTTAGGTAATTTATGTTCATTAAGCATAGTTCTGGTCATTTCTTGTATAGACCTATTCTTCCTTTCAACTACACCATTCTGTTGTGGTGTTCTAGGAGCTGAGAAATTATGGGCAATTCCTAATGAATTACAATAGTCTTCCATGCCTTGATTTTTAAATTCTCTACCCCTATCAGTTTGAATTTTAGTAATTGTGTATCCTTTTTCATTTTGGACTTTCTTGCACATGTTTATAAATTTTTTACATGCTTCATCTTTGTGACCTAAGAATAGTACCCATGTGTATCTTGAGAAATCATCAACTATGACAAAAGCGTATGATTTTCCTTCTAAACTATGAATTGGGTTTGGTCCAAATAAGTCTAAGTGTGGCATTTGAAGTGGCCTAGTAGGGGAGATCTCTTACTTCTTCTTAAAGCTTGTTCTTGCTTGTTTTCCTAGTTGGCATGCATCACAAATTTTATCTTTCACAAATTTAGTCTTAGGCAGTCCCTTAACTAATTCTTTCTTAACTAGTTTTGAGATTAACTCCATGTTTTATCTGTCCTAGTCTCCTATGCCAAATCCAGCTTATTTCATTCATAGCAGATAAGCATGTCACACTCTATGAAGTTAAGTTATCAAAGCTTGTGGTATATACGTTTTCATGACGCTTAGCAATGAACAGTGTCTTTTTATCAGTTTTGTGTTCAACTATGCACTTGTCATGTTCAAATGATACTTTGTAGCCTTTGTCACATAGTTGACTTATGCTCAATAAATTGTGCTTCAAACCTTCAACTAATAAAACATCATCAATAATGAGTGAGGAATTATTATCGACTTTACCGACACCTGTGATCCTTCCCTTAGCATTATCTCCAAAGGTAACAAAGCCTTCATCCTTGAGTATAATGGATGTGAATTTTACTTTATCCCTGGTCATGTGGCGTGAGCATCCGCTATCCATATACTATTTATCTTTTGAGGATGCTGATCTTAAGAAAATTTGCAAGACACAATTAAACAACTAGCTTTGGTACCCAGATTGTCTTAGGTCCAGGGGTGTTAGTGCTAGATTGAACTTTGACCTTCCATACTTTCTTTATTTTTACATCTTTATTTTTGAAAGGACAGTCAAATTGTATGTGACCCAACCTTCTACATTTAAAATATGTAGTATTTTATAATGATTCTTAGTTGGAACATATGACTTTGATTCTTTTGTAAAATACCCCATGTAAAGATGTCTTATCTTTATATTTTCCTTACCATTAAAACCAAGCCCTTCTTTTTCTAGGGAATTTCTTTGAGATCCTAGGAGTTTTTCAAAATTGTTTTTTCCTTCACTAAATTTACAGATAATTTTAGATTTATCTTTCAAGTCCTTCTCTAACTCCTCAATTTTCAAATCTTTATCTTTTATGAAAGATGCATGGGATTCATTTTGGTGTTCAACTAGATTTGAAAGTTTTTTGACTTTGCTTCTCAACTCAAAAATTTTCTTTGTTTTCTTCTCAAGCATTTTAATAGTGTACAGGTATTCTTGTTTCAGTTCATCATATGAAATCATATCATTTTAATTTTCAAATTCACTAGAATAGTATGAAGATGATGAAAAATACAATTGTACCTCAAGGTCATCATGTGTCATTAGACACAGATTAGAAACCTCGTCGTCGCTAGATTCAAATTCTAAACTGCTAGGGCTGTGTGTATCCCAACCGACTGTTAGCACCTTCTTCTTTTTCTTTGAAGCTTTTATGAGCTTGGAGCACTCCGTCTTGATGTGTCCAACTTCTCGGCAAATGTAGCATGTTGGTGGATCCTCCTTCTTTTTCTTCATGCTTTGCTCTCCTCTTTCTGATTTAGAGTTCCGAAATTTTCTGTTGAACTTTTTGTTCTTCTTCAAGAACTTCCCGACCTTCTTTGTTAGCAAGGCCTTGTCGTCATCTATTTCAGAATCGCTTCCTTCACTTGAATAGCTTGATGATGCCTTAAGTGCAGTGACCTTCTTAGCTTTACTTTGCTCATTTTTCCTCTCATTACTTGTCAGCTCATAGGTGATGAGGGATCTAATGAGTTTGTCCACTGACATCTCCTTGAGATTTCTCCCTTCTGCTATTGTCGTAGCTTTCGCTTCCCACACTGGAGGTAATCCTCGGAGTATTTTCCTGATCAACTCATAAGTAGGGTAAGTTTTTTCAAGAGCATTTAAAGAGTTAATGATGTGTGTGAATCTAGTGTACATGAATTGTATGGATTCATCAATCGTCATTTTAAATGCTTCATATTCACTAGTGAGCATGTATATCCTACTATCCTTGACTTACTTAGTGTCTTCATATGTAACATCTAGTTTTTCCCAAATTTCTTTAGTTGAGTTACATGCCATTACCCTATTAAATTCATTGACATCTAATGCACAAAAAAGTAAGTTCATGACAATGGCATTGATTTGAACTGACTTCCAGTCCTCTTCAGTATATTCATCTTCAATTTTAGGTACATTAATCCTATTAATTACTTTCATGGTAATGTGGTTTCTCTTAGTCACTATTTTCCAAACCTTCCAATCTACGTTCAGTAGATATATATGCTCATCCTACGTTTCCAATAGGTGTAATTTACACCACAGAAAATGGGTGGTCTAGTGGATGAGTGTCCCTCATCGAATGGAGTTACACCAATGTGTGCCATGTGATCGTTTTACAAATTAACTATCAAGTCTATGTAAACCCATTCTGATACCAAATGTTGAATCAGGTGTAACCCCAAGAGGGGGGGGGTGAATTGGGTATCTAAAAAATTCTTTGGCACTTATTTACCTCTTAAACCCTTCTTATATATTTACCAAAAACTTCTCGTTACTCAATTAGGTATGTGTAAGGCCATCCAACCTATACATGCAATATACACAATTTAAATGTAGTGCTGAAAAAAAAAGAGTAAAGGGAAGAGAGAAGAGAGAAGACAAACACAGTTTTACGAGGTTCAGCCGACTTGGCCTACGTCCTCGCCTTAAGCAACCACTCAAGGATTCACTAAATCCCTGCTCCTTAAATTAGGATGGAGCTTCCCTTACAATCTGCTGCTTACAAGAGGCATAGCTCCCTCCTACTCCGCTGCTTACAAGATATACAGCTCTTTCCTCACACACCGGTTCACACACCAAACCGTGTATACAATAGAATCTAAAAAATAACACTCAAAACAATGCTTCCAACAAAAGCTTGTGAGTACAATTCAATTTCCTAATACATCAACATATGATATAACTTGAAGCTCATGAATGTATGAAAACGATAGAATCGTTTTAATGTATGATATGCTTCAACACACAAATCCCTATTTAACCAAAACTCCCAATTAAATATATATTTAAAATGTTTTGGAGTATACTAGGGTTCTTGGTTCACTTTGCAAAAATGCACAAATATATTTGAAGTGAACTTGTTAACAAAAACATTGTCTTGAATATTAAATCAATCAAAATCACCAAGTTTTTCTTTCAAGTATTCAATCACAAACGGAGTATATTATTTTTCAAAAATTATCCCTCAATAGAATATATATAGTTATAAGTACCAAGGATATTTAATCAAGCGTTAATATAACTAAAATATAGTTCCCTTAGAAAACACACACTTGAATCAAACCTTTCAATCAACCATACAACTTAAATCAAGTAATGATCTTGTTTAGAATAACTATGTATATGTATAGGTACTTTCAAGATCAACCTTTTAATCAAAATAGGTTTTTCAATAATAAGCTCAATTAATGATATATATGTATATTTATATATTCTTGAATCAAAAATCAATCCACCAAGTTAAACAAGCTTTCTCAAGTAATGATCTTTTCAAAAATCAATTTTTATATGAATATGCACACTTAAGATCAAAACTGTTCTAATGATAATCAAGAGCATGTAATGAGATGAGAAGTTATTAAGAATAATAACTTGAAAGATCAAACCTCATTACTGGATTGAAGTACAGTTGAATGAATGAATGCTCTTTGATTTTTGAAATAGATTTCCCCAAAGACAATGAAAGAGAATGAAGTGCAGACAATCAGCTCAAGTTTCTCTACAATCTTGCAATACGATGTGTTCTTCTCTTGTTGTGTGTCTTAGCTTCGTTCTAGGGTTTAGATATTCAAAATATATAGTGTCTTACCCTTAGAATTGATCTCAGCTGTTGGATCAATGAAATATCTCGCGAGTTCTTTTAATAAAAGACAAGTTTTTAAGTTTCCTGCAAGTTCAGGCGCCTGAGGTAAAAAGCCCAGGTGACCAAAGTTCCTTACACCTTTGAAAAATCAAGTTGGAATATAGGGCTAGGCGCCTAAATAGGGAATTTCAAGCTCCTGAAGTGGGTTCAGGCGCCTGCGGTTCCAAGGTCAAGCAATCGAAGAGCGTCTGCCAACTTACTATGATTCCCATTAATTCTTCAGGCTACCGAACTTAATCTTCAAGCTCCTGAAGAAATTCTTCAGGCGATTAAGGTGAAGTTCAAGCTACCGAAGTCCCCATTTTCCCAATTTTGCTTCACTAGTTTTAAATTCTGCTTGCTTCTTTTCTTTGGTCTTTTATAAAACATATTTTCCATGATTTAAAAACATTTCTAACTCTATGAAAATTCACTAATGATGTGCATGAAATGCATGAATCCTAAAATCATTCTAAGTTATGTTGAGCCTCAAATTAAATCATTTGACAATGTAGGTACATGAGTTCTAAATACCAATTCCCAAGATGTTCTTGAACTTTGCTGCTTGCATCTTGATTCTCGTACTCTTTGAGTTCCATGGATCTTGCCAAGATTTGTTAGCTTTACTTGAAGGCTTCCATGACTCGATATCTTTCCATGCATGCTCAATATAGTTCCTATAGTTCCTGTTCACAAACTCCATGCACAAATCAAATACCAAGTGATTTGTCATGATCAAAAACGGATTGGACTCGTAGAGTCAACAGTTAGTTTTTCCTTAAATCTTCAGCCAAATCGGTGACCAGACCCCACCATGGGGTCTTAGCCTCGATCGTTGTCATTTTAACCGGATAGGATTTTCAATTTGGGTTTCCTAAGCACCACTCAAAGGCTAGGGTAAGATTTAGGGAATTTAGCAAATTTTCTATTCTTGGGAATTTAATTATTTATTTGGATTTTATATGCTTAGGAAATGTTAAATAGTTATTTGGAATTTTGTGAGCCTAGGAATATTAAGAAAATTATAATTTTGGGGTTGAGTTGATTTTATTGGGGATAATTTGATTTCAAGGTTTGGAGTTTTGAACGCTCCAGGCGTGGGTTGGAATTTTTACTAGAATTTCTAGGATTCAAGTAAGGGGATTAAGTTAAGTCAGGATTTTTATTAAATTTGAACCGATTAAACTAGTATATATATATATATATATATATATATATATATATATATATATTTATGAGTTCAAAGGCTATTTTAAAAACCAACCGTTCAAAAGGGATTTTACAAACTTAGGATATGTGGTATAGTATTTTTGGATATTACGAATGGTGGAAAATCTGAGTTATTTTATAAACTAAAAATACTGTGTATCTTTGGTTGTCTTCTGGACTATTTTCAAATATTGAAATTGTGTAGTAGGTGAATGATTTTATGGTTTATCATGAAACCAAATTTGAGAATGGTTGTGAAACATACTTGAACTTTTTGTGAAACACACTGGAACTACTTATGAATAATGTAGAGATTTGATATAACGACACGGGCTGGGTTTTATATAATGGCCGAGGGCCTGGTTTCATTTGACAATTATGAGCTGGGTTTATTTGACGGTCGGGGACCAAGTTTTTATTAAATGGCATGTGTAAAACAAAATGATATAAATTATAGTTTTTATTACTTAAATTGGATGATATGCTTTAGGAACCCTAGGGACCAATTGTTATGTGAGCACGGTACCATTGTTGGTGACTTATTATTAGACCATGTGCACCTGCACTATTCTAGATAGAAGTGTAGGAGGGTCTCAGCTGACTGCCTGCGTGAGGTTGAAGTAATGGTGTCGGACCTGCAGCTTGGCTGTCGATGCCTATAGACGTACTTGCAAAAGATGATGTTTTGACTTTGTTTTGGGTTGATCACCCAAGCTTAGCCTAGCCTTCAGGCCGTACAACCCGTGCCTTAGGGGAAGTAAATGGTGTTAGTCACAGGGAGTTGTCTTATATGCATATCTATGGATTTATGTAAATGATGTTAAATATTTACTGAACTGGTTTATACTGTGGAAAGAAAAAAGGTTATTTCAGCTGTATGGAATGACTATATGTTTTTAATTGATATTTTCACTTAAAAATGAGGAACTGCTTATTTTCAGTATACACTAAAATTCATGTTGGCCACACGCTAATTTTAACTTAGTCTTCCTTACTGAGAAGTGTCTCACCCCAATACACAATCATCTTTTCAGGACCATCTCGAGATTGAGCTTAACTAGCTTCAGGGCTGGGCGGTAGCTAGTTTTATTTGTGAAGGTCTGTAAGATGTTTTATGAGTTTTAGTTATGTTTAAAGTCCTCGGTTATGTTTTATGGTTGTTGGGACTGGGTTGACTTTGTACTATAAAATGGTTTGTTATAAGGATATTGGGAGACTCCTATGTATGTTATAAGTTTAGAACTCTTGTATTATATTTTGGAGAATGTATTACTTTTTTTGTTGCAATTATATTATGAATATGGAATCAAGTATGCAGATGTTACTTAAGTACCACCCCGTGCCCCATGTTGTGGGTCAAGGCATTGCAATGTATTTACAAAACTTGCTTACATTATAAAAGAAAAAGGCACATTCAAATTACTTGCTCATCTAGAAGTGCCAAGGGCTTGGGAAAATAAATGATGTGGGTAATCATGAAAACAAACCCTATAGGAGATGAGGAAGGATGGTTTCAATATAAATTACACAATTATTTAATTCTTCTTTAGTTCCTAGGTTTAAGGGTTGTGATGACTATAGGCTCAAGAAGTGGTGCGTGCTTAAAATTCAAAATCTTAGTATATGTATTCATATCGTACCAGTATGAAAACTCAAGAAATTTATCCAATTTGAACCTAATGTATATACATCATAATGATTGGATAAAATATGAAAATATTGGTCAAAGTATGTCGAAGTAAAATTCATTTCCAAATGGACAAGGCATGTTTTCCTGGTAATTAATTCTAAATGCTTAACCCACGTTTTATTATGAACATCTTAAGTTAAGCATATTTTGTCCATTGCACATATTTGGGACTTAGGAGATTCACTCTATATCATTTAACCCTAGGATTATTCTTGAGCATAAAATTCTGATCAAAGTTAAGTCACCACTATAGGCTTAGGCACTAATAACTATCAAGTTCCCATTCCATCAAGTGCTTATTTAAAATAAATCATTCATAACCAAATTTGGAGGCATCTTCTAAGGGGTTCATATTCCCTTCGAGCCTTAAATATAAAACTCTCTAATTTTGGTTCACTTATCTCCTCCATAGGAAATCCTTACCAAACCACGATCATATTCGGTAAGGTTTTACCCATTCCTTAACTAGTATCCTTGCTTCATATCCGAAGGATACTTTCCATTCTCTAAAGAGCATTGCTCACAAAATTCATATTCTCCTAAATGCTCTTTGGTAAGATGGTTTGGACATATTCACTTGCATGAAAATATTTTGAATATTGTCCTGCTTCACTTGAATACTCTTCTGAACTTAAAGAAAATTGAATCCTTAAGAGTATTTATTTATCTTCCCCTCACAAGCTCTAAAATCATTAAGTCATATATTTTAGAGCTTAATATCCTTAGAGATGAGTTGAATGGCTAAGTTGGTCGCACTAGGTCTTAAATTCAAGGAGACCTATGCATATGCATTTAAAATTTAAAGCCATTCGATCGTGTTCCTCTCACACGTATTAAGATTCATAAGAAAATAGGCAGGCATTGGCTTATCTCCTTAAGAAATATTCATTGTGACTTTTTGGTCTGATAAGCCTAAAGCATTCATCGCTAAGATTAAATCATTGAAAATCTTAAAACACTTGGCTAAAAATTTGTGAAATCAATGCACAACTCAGAGGGGGGGGGGGCATTCATCTGTCATGAACATATAAATTAAAATGCTCTCTTGATCTTACATCATATTTTATGCCCATGTGACTTTAAGAAATTAACACAGGACCGAACTCAAATCCATTCATTGCTCTTTAGTGTTTATATTTTTTGATGGATAGATTATTATTTATGAATTGAAAATTGTTACCTGATTGCATGTTTAGTCTAGAATACCTCCTACATGGCGGATGCATTGATGTGAACTACATGCTGGTAGTTGATTTTAGGTTGTTGCATGATTAATATGAATATTTTTTTTGAAAACAACCAACTATCAAGTGCAAATTTATGGGAAAATATCCAATTTACAGATGACATGCTGCCAACATTTTGACAGGAATTTTCTCAAAATAAAACCTTGTACAAAGATGATTATGATAAATTAAATGTTAAAATATTTTTGAAAGGATAAGCAAAAATCAATTGATCATTAAAATTTCATCCTTACATAATCATCAGATATTTAGAGGAGCTGAACTCCATCCCTATAGAAAGAACTTAAAGGAGTCACATGCATCGCTACACTTTTTGGATATTAAGGCTCTTCTAAAATCTTTGAACATTATATCCTACATTTAAAGCTTTAATAATCTATATGGAATGTTCTTGGGTCATGAACTCAATAGTATGCCTTAATATGCATTTTCTGATGCGTCTATAGTCTATAGGGAGACTATACTGGGCAGATAATAACGATTGTTTTAATTCATATCCTGTATAGTTGCTCTTTTGGAAAAGGCTTATACTACTAAGTATAATGAAATAAATCTCTAACTAGTATAAGCAGTTTACTTCATCTAAGCTAGGATTCAAATCAAAAGGGGGAGCATCTAGAATTAAAATTCCTACCCTGTTATGCTCACCAATACTTTTGAGCTTAGATCTGTTTTGAATCAAGTGTGGCTTGTGTTTAAATGTGAAATTTTTTTGAAAATCTTAATGTAAAATATGTTGTTAGCCACTGTCACTTGTGTCACCATATGTTCTTGTATTTGATTGTTAAATTCTTAAGATCTATATGGTGGTCCTATTCTAGTTATCTTAGGAAATTGTGCTTAAATGCTAAACTAGAATATCGTTTGCTTGCTTGCATGATCTTTAACATTTCTTTTGGAAAGAATCACCCTCAGTACTTCTTTGATAATATCAAAAAAGGAAATTCCATTTAATACTTTATGGCAAGAACTAATTTTAAAACTAAAACTCTTTATCTCTTGCCTTATTATTATTATATACATATATGTTTTTGAATTGCATGATTGGTTTGGTGACTTCATATGAAAATGTATACAAACCTATTAGACTAAATTTATTCGCAAATCCACTCTTTGCTATCATATGTCGCATGTTCTGAACTCCATTCTGCAATGATTTGTGAATACTTCTAGTTTGACCTGATTTGTTATGACATTTTAAATTTAAATGACCAGTTATACTATTTTCAGTACCCAATTGTCATACTTTCCAAAAATAGTTATATTTTTATATATGCCCAAAATTCTTTCAAACAGGGGTTGTTCTCTTAAGCTAATAATTTTTTTTAAAATGGTCAAATTGTTTTACTTAGCTTAACCTTTTTTGCTTATGCCAAAAGAGGGAGAAATACACTTGCAAAATTGGGTACTCTTGATACTTGAGCTTAAATGACAAACTTGAATGCATTTTTTTATTTGAAATGCCTTCCTTTCTAGATATGCTTGATCTACATTGAAATTTTGAAATTATGCATATTCTTAGGGAGAGCCCTCTTTGGGTTTTCCACTTTTGCATTTGTATTTGTCATCGTCATAAAAGGGGAGATTGTTGACTTTTTGAGTCCTATCTCGTTTTAGTTATGACAAATAAAAAGTATCTTACTTGTGCATTGAGTATGTGTGCAAGATTATCACTTTGCATGCATGGATGGAGGGATAACATAGAAGCCATGAGGAGTTGAAATTCAACATCACTTGGCGCATGGCATGGCTGTACAAAGTGCAAAAGGAATGAAGAAAAATCTTTCAAATTATAATTACATTTAGTTTATTTAGGTCTATAATAATCATGGTCTATAATAATTAATGCATTGCATGCATGATAGGCTAATATAAGCTCAATGATCATAGAAAGTCGACTGATGCCAAGTTTTTAGGCTAAATTAAAAAGCCTAGGCCGTAGACTGACCATAGGTCCCCATGCACATAATGAAAAATCCCTAAAAGATTAAATATCACACTTACAATTATAAGGAGAAATCTTAGGACACCAATTAGAACATAACATGAATTTTGAAAGGGTTTCTGGCGACCAAACCTAGAGTCTTAAAAAAGGTTTGGGCGACTGAATGTACGAAGAGTCAACAAAGTTGACTGAGGCCTAAGCGACCAAATTTAAATTGAACTAATTGTCCCCGATCGACCAAATGCTTAAAAAATACTTTTCCACTGTCCTCGAGTGACCGAATTGTGAGGTTTGGTAGACCGAACCATTCATTGGGCTATTGAAACCATGAAGGTTTGGAAAATCGTCTGGCTCAGCCAACCAATCGTTGCCCTTGGGCCCCCGAACCCAAAAATTCACCTTTTCTCCTTGTGTCTGTTTGGGCGAGCAATCCTAAGGATGGGGTGACCAAAACTCTCGAGGTTGCCAAAAATTAACGACGATAATTAGGGTAAAAATGCTAATTAAACTTTTCTAAAATTCTCTTTGAGTCCCAACTGTTATATTTTTGTCAAAGGCTATATATATACCTTCATTTGAAAAAATTAGAGATTGATTAAGGCCTTGATTAACAAAAATTCTCTCTGAAATTCCTTGGGCTATTCATCCCATACAAGCTTACATACTCCACTTTTACTCATTCCTTTGCAAAAATACCTTTGGTGAGAGTATCTTAAGATAACCCATACTGTTACTGCAAGCTTACACTCTCATATACGTTGATTGATTTTTTATTTAGTGAGAGTAAGCCAAAGTTTTCCCCTCTGATTTAATCCATAAATTTATTTTGAGGGAAACTTTCTTAGGCTTGTGAGTCTTTGCATTCTTGTTGCAAGACTCAAGAGTTTGTCTTGTGCTTTGAAGAAAATATTTTTGACAAGCTAGTTTTCTAAATATATCGTGTGCTTGACTTTTGAAAATCAATTTCGAGATTTTTTCTTGTGTGTTTCAGATCTTTGATATTACACTTTATGATTGATATAGTTATCTTGATTCAAAGATCCCTACACAAACTCTCTCACATACTAATTTTTATATTTACATTATCTTGAGAGTAGTCATACAATCTTCACTGAACTTATAATTCCTATCATATTGAAGTGCATTGATTATATTGCTACATATTTTCTCAATTGAGAAGCATTTGAATTGTATGCAAGTTTTATATTCATTATTGTATTCCAAGCATCGCCTAAGGGAGTGATGATCTAGCTCATAAGGATTGGTTGTAAAGGTTGGGCTTAGCCCTTTGAATGTGACCTCGGCTTTTCCTGGCCCAGTAAGGAGAGGAGGTTGTAACCAGTGTCACTCCACCCACAAGCGAGCATTAGTGGCATCCTTAAGCTTGCGAGCTAGAGGCGGGGACGTAGGCAGTATTGGCCGAACCCCGATAATATATCGTGTGTGGACTATTTTATATTTCTGCATATTATATTTATCTCTACATTACATATTTTCTTAGAAAAACCCTATGTTGTGTATTACTGCTGTTAGTTTAATTGAACATAGGAGAAAAAATTTTAAATACACAATTCACCCCCCCTCTTGGGAATACACCAATTCCAACATACTCTCAAATTTTTTTACTCATTTGAAAAATCCTTTTGAGAGTTTGCTTGATAATTTTTGCATATTATTTTCTAATTGTTGATTGGGGAAATCATTTTGTTTGCTTCTGAGTCTTTGCATATTGATTGCAAGACTTGAAAGCTTGCTTTCTATATTTGATAAATTTTTTGCAAGCTTAAACCCTGAACATATATTGTGCTACATCTTTGAAAAACATTGTTGATATATCTACTTAGGGTTGTTGAGATTATTTGATTGATTATATTATGAATACACTTTCTAGAATTAAAGACCGTAGTCACTCTCCCGTATACATATTGATTTACATATTGTTGTGAGTTGATATATTGATTAACCTAATCTCGCTTGAACATTAATTCTTTATCATACTTGAGTGTATCTCTGAGCATATTGTTGTGCATATTTTCTTTTGAGAAGCTTTATGGTTGTAAAAAAAAAATATTTCATTTGACTTACCTGTTGTATTCCCGACGGGTTTTCGAAAAAGGGAGACTAGCCCTGTGAATAGTATCGAATCGCTCTAACTCGGTTAGGAGAGCACCAGATTGATTCAAACTCGATAAAGAGAACTAAGTGCACCATCCTGGTAAGGAGTTGTAAATAGTGTTGCTCTACCCTCAAGTGAGCAATTTAGTGGAATCCTCTTGCTTGTGAACTTGAGGCAAGGACGTAGGTAGCATTGGCCAAACCCTGATAACATATACTGTGTCATTCTTTTTCCTTGCACTATTTAACTTTCTGAATTTATTTCTTTATATTTCAATTTATGTGAATGGTTGGGAAATACAAAGATTGCTTTAATTGTTTAAATATCTGCTCAGTTAATTACCAATGTGATTGGGATTGCATATACATACCCTAGGTTGTGTAATACTATTGTCATCAGGTTTAACCTAGGCATAAATTTTTAAATACCCAATTCACCCCCCCCCTCTCTTGGGAATACACCAATTCCAATAGTACAAGAAGCTAAAGGAAGAATTTGGAGACACACAAATCTCAAATAAGATACTCAACCAAACTCCTAAAGCTCCAAGTCATCAAAGGACAATAAGGCTTTGCTCGACAAAGTGGTGTGACTAGCAGTATAAGGGGGCGACTAAGTCTTTACTCGTAGCTTCCCAGGTTCAAACTATGGAAGAATTGCTGCAAGGATCAACCAAGTCCTTAACCAAGTGACTCTCTAGAGCAACCGTGTCGAGATATTGAGCTAGAACTAAGATTAGAATTATCGAGAGCCTTAACGAAGTGTTCGACCAAAGAGACCATGAAGGGCAATTATGTGGAGTACATGAGATTCCCTAAAGTTCAAGATCTTGCAAGCCTCGACTAGAAACTCGATTATCAAGGCCCTATGGCACAATTGAGTTGACAATGCTGAAGATTCAAATCCCTGCTTTCTAGGGAGAATCAACCAAGGCGCGCACAAAAGAAGCATGGGAGCAACTTGGTCGAGAGCAACGATATTTTGTGTGAGATTTGCTGCAAACTTTCCTAAATTGGAAATCAAACCTTGTAAATTTTATAGCCTATAAATAATCGCTTCGAAGATGAGCTCTAGGTTCCTCTTTGGCCTTTCTTAGGTTAGTGACAGCCTTAAGATGTCATTGAAAGCTATTGTAGATTAGTTAGATTAGATTTCAATTCCTGTTTCGGTTTGTATATGAAGTGCTTGACGGCTTGTGACAACCAGTGGCATATGTTCTCCGTGCATATTACACGATCACTCTCTACTGCCTTTTGGCATTAGTGATAAACGTTTTGAATACTAAAGGGGTGATCTTTTACATGTTTTCTCTTCACCACTTTCATTTAAATGCTTTCCTTTACCGCTTGGTTGTAATGAATGTCTGGTTGATAGGATAAGCACTTCTACAACTTCATCTAGGTACATGTATTGGGCTACAGTCTCCCACAGAGGTTCTTATGATTGTTGTGATAAAGTATACTTCAGTTCCCGACCATGCTCTGGACGGTTGGTGCACCCTTCTACTCTATGCGATTGAACAACTCCTTGGATTGTTTAACTGGGTTCCAGTTAGTTTAATGTGGTAAACTCACTGAACTTAGATTACGCAAACAAAATCATAGGTGTCATTCATGATTAAGTATTGCTTTGTAGGAGTAAAGTTAAGTTAGAGATACATTTTCATTTACATTCTTTCCAGTAGTTAATAGAAAATACCCTGAAAAATATCATCTTTTACTTTCCTTTTACACAAGGCTATAATGGATTAATTTGGAAGTGGTTTGACAACTGCACTTTAAGTCTTTAAGGATTGACACCTGACTGCCCCACTTTATACTGAACTTGGGATTAAGTTAGCTTTTATAAATATTATTTTTGGTAGTTAAGGACCCAAGCATTGGTGAGCCTACCAAATTTTCGCACCATTGTCGGGGACTTAGCTTCGGTTATAAGCCAACTTCCATTTTAGATATTGTTGCTTTATTCTTTTTATTTACTTTCTTTTTATTTTTGTTTGTTGATTTTGAAGTCTTAAATCTGTATGCCTCAAGTGTGTATGTTTGGTTTGCATTCTTTGGATCCTGAGATAGTGCCCCTAAACCCCAAGATTGAGAAATCATGTAGATCCTCTAGGAAACCTACATCTAATCATGAGATTGCTGAGTCATCTGAACTGAAACACATGGCTGAACGACGACTGATTCCCACTAAACAAATCCCATAACCCTGAGCTCCCTGCCTACCTGTGGTAGAGGAGTAGCCCCTTCATCTGCTTAGGGACTACTTTGTACCTAATGTATACACCTCACTATCTTCCATCCGGTTCCCTAATGTCCAGGCGATGCAATTTGAGATTAAGACTTCTATGATCTTGATGTTGCCCACCTTTCATAGGAATTCTACAGAAATTCCTTGCCAGCATCTAGATGAATTCTTGGACATCTGCTCCACAATCTGTATACCTAAATTTTAGTGATGACGCTCTCCATCTTAAGCTCTTTCAATTCCCTCTAAAGGATAAGGCCAAATAATGGCTGACGCCTTTAGAACCGAACTCAATGGCCAACTAGACCACAATTCAACATGAATTTTTGAAAAATTACTTCCCAATTGGGAAGAAGAACCAGCTTTGGAGAGCCATCACAAGCTTCTTACAGATAGATGAGGAACCCTTTTTCGAGATGTAGGAATGCTTTAGGGACCTACTTCGTAACTCCCCATTTCATTAGGTCCCCAAGTGGCAATTTGTTCAAACCTTTTATGAAGGATTAGCTTATAGATGTAGGTCAATGGTTGATACATCGTGCGGAGGTACTTTCCTCACTAAGCACGAAAATGAGGTATGAGTTATCTTCAAGAACCTAGTTGAGAATTCCTAGCAGCACAATGTGGCGACTCGTAGACCCCCTAATCCATACGCTTCCAAACCTAAGGGATTTTACAAGTTAACCTCAGACCATGACTTGGAACCCACTCTGCACAGCATATCTAAAAAGTTAGATCAATGCTTGTCTTTAAGGCAACCACAACAACTACAGGCTTGTGCAGAGGTGTGTGCAATCTTCTCTAATCCTTCCCATTCATATTACAATTGCCCATATGTTCCATCCCAGCCTGAGCTTGTATAGGAGGAAGTAAAAGCCACCCATAATTGATATGATAGGCCATCAAACAATTCCTATTCAAATACCTACAACCCTAGGTGGAAACAACATCCCAATTTCTCTTGAAGGCAACAAGTTTTGGGTTTTCAATACCAAAGACCTCCACAAGATTTAAATGCTCAACCCTCTTGCCCTTACAATTCTCAAAATCATCCCATGTCTGCCCCCAGACCTTCATCATTTCAGCAGCCACCTCCCCCTCAACCCAAATATGATTCTTTCTAGGAGACGGTGCTGAAAACCCTTAAAATCATTGAGGTTGATCATCAAAGAGATCGGAAACTTCTTCATTACCACTCTCTGTCTATCGGGAAACAAAAAGCCACCTTGGGGAAACTAGCTGCTACTTTGAGTTGGAGAGATGAGGATAAGTTACCGAATAAGCCCATAGTGAACCCCAAGAGACAATATGTGGTAGAATGTGAATTGGATGTCGAGCCTTCATCGTATCATGAGCATAACCAAGCAATATCCACTCTTCAGAATAATGAGATAAGAAAGATTAAAGACGAAGAGGAGTTAAGCGAGGGAAAGGATGAGGAAGAAAAGGGGGTAGTACCCAATGTTGATTCTTGCACTCTATCTTCCTCTAGCTTAGTACATAAATCCCTTAATTCCACACCTGTCAATAGAAAACCAAACCTTACTTCACCCCTCATAGGGCATTTCATGTCCCACCAGTAGCACATCCGACAACTCCTCGTGCACCTTCTATATTTGGGAAAGAGGTCTCAATTGAGTCCATCTGGAACATGTTTAAACAAGTAAGGGTTGACAAGCCTCTCCTAGATGGTACCAAACAATCACCTATGTTCACAGAGTTCCTTAAGGACTTGTTAGCACAGGAACAATAGTCAAGGGTGCATATGGTTGGTTTGGTTGAACACACCGAGCACATGAGCTCAATGATATTAGGAAACCTAATTCCTAAGCTAAAAGATCCTGGCTCACCCACTATTTCATGTGTAATTGGCAGACACAACATTAAAGGGCTTTTTTAGATTTAGGGCCAAGCATGAACATCCTTCTGTACTCGGCCTACCAGCAACTTAACCTCGGGAAGCTGCAACCCACCTCGGTCACATTGTCTCTTGATGAGCAATGCCTTAAGAAACCTTGGGGGTGTGGTAAATGATGTAGTGGTCAAGGTGGAAGAATTTCATTACCCGGCTGATTTCATTATCCTAGCTATAGATCCTTCCACGAATCTGATCTCTGTCCTTTTGTGACGACCATTCTTAGCCACAACTAATGCTGACAATAGGTGTAGAACAGAGATTATGGACATCTCCCTTGGCCACATGCAACTACGGCTGAACATATTTTATGCGTCCCAACACCCACTTAAAGTCATCCAAGTTGTGGACACTGACTCAATCAATAAAAAAGTGAGAGAAGGGGATTTTCAATCCTATGGAAGGATCCTTTGGATGGGACACCTCAGCCTAAAAGACTCCCCACCTCTGACTTGGAGGACCCTTATGAACAACCTTCTGCAATCTTTGATTTGGATGTCAATTTAAAGGAAATTTTGGGGGTAAGCGAGAAAGGGGGCGACAAGGACAAAGGGGAAGAAAATTTCAACTTCAAACCAAGTTGAGTGTGATGTGAGAATTAATGCATCTTGCTAAAGACAGTAAACTTAGTTGTAACGACCCAAAGAATAATGATATTTAAATAATAAAAAGAGAGGAAAATGGAAACAGAAACAGAAGGAGGCAGCAGGGCGTTCGTCGACAACATTGCACTTTGAATATAATAACTCGAAATTTTTTTTTTTACACAAGGCCTCATCAACGAAGTCACGTCTCATCGACAAGAAAATACCAAGATAGGTTTTGGGGGCAGTCTGAAATTCATCGACGAGGGAGGAAGTTCGTTGACAAAATTCCTTAAAGACTCGTTAACGAGATGACGTGTCTCATCAACGAATCCAGGGCTATAAAATGCCAAAACCTGGATTTTTCAGCAGAATTTTGGCGCAAAAGGCTCCTTCTCTCTCTAAAAACACCTCTCCCTCCTTCTCTCTTTGATCCCGGCCCTATTTCACACCTAATTGACGATCTGAAGCCACCACGACACTCCTGACGAAGTTCTCTGCAAGTCTGCCGAAGCGGATCATCGGTAGAAGAGGTTCGAAATTCGTCCCAAATCCAAGGTAAGGTATTTTATTCAGATTATGCCTTTCTTTTAGTTATAGGAAATGTTGTAGGCAAGAAAATACTGATATTTTGTTTTAGGGGATGTTGTTTTTAGGGTGTTAAGTGGAGAACCCTACGGGGATAGGGCTAAAGTACAGTAGAGACTTTTCAGAGATAAGGTAAGGGAAATATGCTATGCTAAGTGATTCATTTATGTTATCAGAAATTTTATACATTTATATATATGCATGTATACCAGTTATATTACAGAATACGAATTTTTAAAGTATGTGTGGTAGGAGTAAATATTACCTGATTTGAAGTTTTGTACATTTTTTAGTACAGCAAGCTATACAGATATAGTTAGATATTTTATAGATTTTTATATAGACAGAATATGTATACATATACAGTTTTACTCAAATGATTACAAGGACAAATATTTAATAGTATACAGATAGAATAATATATATGGTGTGTATAGAAAGCTATGTTTTCCTAAATGCCATAACACTCAGAAAGTACAGATAGATTATACAAATAGAAAGTACTGATAGAGTATACAGTTATAGTATCAAGATGCTACAGATATTACAGAATTTAGAGTACAAAGTTATGGTGTTACAGTTATTGTGGAAACATAATGAAAACAGTATAAAGAGTATAGTATATATACCTATGATATTAGATCCCTATGAAAAGATTAAAGATAGATACAGTACAGATACAGAATACTGAGCACGGTACCGTTGCTAATACAAATAGAGTGTAACCACATATCTTAGATAATGTGTGGGTACCATCAACCGTGCTCGGAGAGTATGTAGCTCCTCAATTCGCTGGGTTGAGGGGGCCAATTTGACGAGGTAGCAGCCAGTCCAGCACCTAGGAGAGTATACAGTTTGGCTGGGCTGAGGTAGTGTAGAGTATAGTGACTTACCTAGAGGGCCGACCAGGTTAAGTCCCGCCTACGGGCCGCACAACCCTGTCATGAGGGGTTAAATCATGACATAGAGAGTTCTAAGGATAAAGCATAGTTATGTATATGTATACAGCTTTACAGCTTTTGTTGTATATAGTGTGATATAGCAATATGAATGATAGAAAGTTCAGATGATACATATATTTTAAGCTACTATACATGTGATATATATGTGTTCTATAGATTTACCAGATCATGCAATTTTACATACTATTATTGTAGTTTTACGACTCAATCTCCACACACTAGTAATATCAAATTTCCACTTACTAAGCGTCATCTTACCCTATTATTTTACCATTTTTCAGGTGAGTCAGCTAGGCGAGCAGATCAGGCTCATAGATAGAGTATTTTTTGATAGCCCTGGTTTTAGGGTGAGTTTGCGACTGAGTTTTGTATTTTTGGAATAGGTGATACTAGATGGAGTTGTTTTTTATATGACTATGGTCTTAATGTATAGAACTTTGGTATTGTATAGTATGTATGGATGTATGGTTTATGTTTCCGCTGCGTAGGTTTGAATATTGTATACAGGATTACCCTGGTGTCTACTTAGGCTCAAGTTTCATAGCAGAGGGTATCAGAACAATTAATATATATATATATATATATATATATAATATGAAGAAAGGAAAAAAAAATGATATAATTTTGAGGTAATTACAGTTTGGTATAAGAGCCTAGGTTGCTAGGTTCTGTAGACTTTAGAGTGTAGCAGGAAACAATACTAGAATATAGGAAAAGAATTTTAGGTTTTATTCTGTGATCTGGATACAGGATTTTCATGATGGTTTTTGTGCTTTTCCTGAGGTGACAACTTCAGGAAAGTTATAGTAAACTATCAAAAAGTTATGTATTTAGGTTATGAGATGTGATTTGGGGTTAGGATCTGGAGGGATGGTTAATAAAGAATTTGGAGTTTTAGTTGAATAAGTTGGGTCTATAGGAAATAGAATTCTGAAATGGTGTTTTATATGTTTGCAAGATGGACCTAGGAGATAGTAGAGCTCATGCCGGTGGTGATGATGGAGTGGGTTCTTCTGGCGCAAGAGATGGAGATTCAAATGTTATGCTACGTTGTGTGGCTCAGCAAGTTATGGCTAAGATTTCTCAGAGCTCTAGGGAATAGGGAGGTCCACCTCCAGCTCAGGGATGTACCATAAAGAAATTCATGACAATGAATCCGCCAACTTTTTCTGGGTGGACTGACCCTGCAGTTGCTGAGAACTAGGTGCAGGAGGTAGAGAAGATTTAGTCAATACTTCACTGCACCACCAAGCAAAGAGTCTTATATGCTACGAACAGACTAGCAGGGGAGGCCGAGAGATGGTGCTCAGCCACCAGACTATTGGAGGAGTAGAGGGCTATACCAGTGCCGATAACTTGGGCTTGATTCAGGGATATGTTCTTCGATAGATATTACCCTACCTCAGTCAGAGAGGCTCGAGTACAAGAGTTTCTGAGCCTATCCCAGGGATCATTAACTGTCTAGTAGTACGTGGCGAGATTTATTGAGCTCTCACATTTCTGCCCATATATCGTTCTCGATGAAGTAAAGAAGGCGAGAATGTTCGATAAGAACCTGAGACATGATATTTACAGGTAGGTGGCAGTACTGAGGATTCAAGATTTCTCAGAGTTTGTTGACAGGGCTAGTATAGCATAGGAGAGTCTATCTAAAGGGATGGAGACACAAAGTCAGAGGAAGAGGATTGCGCCCTCGAGTTTTCAAGCGGATCCCAGCCAAGGCCCTTGGAGAGGAGGTAAATCTAGTGGAGGTCAGAGGCAGATGGTAGAGCACAAGGGATTTCAGGGCGGACAGCTTCCTGCCATTTGTCCTAGATGTAGACGGAGACATCCTAGTGAGTGCCGACTAGGGGAGAATGTTTGTTATCACTATGGGAGACCGGGTCATATGACTCGGTCGTGTCAGATGCTGTAAAATTGTACATATGCTCCCAGACCATTTCGAGGTGGATATCAGGTGCCTCGCAGAGATCAGCATAGAAATATTGCACCGATGAGAGTCTATGTGTTGACATCGGGAGACGCTAAGATGTCTGGAGACATGGTCATAGGTACCCTTACTACTTTACCATATAAAATTGTTATTTTGTTTGATACAGGTGCCACCCACTCTTTCATATCGGCGGGGTATGTCAGAATAACTAGGGTAGAAACTTAGCTACTAGATGTAGAATTATCTATGGGTACGTCGATGGGATCAGTGGTAAAATGTAGGAAGGTGCTGCAAAATTTTCTAATAAGTATTTAGGGGAGGGTGCTGTTAGCCGATCTTGTGATCCTTGATATGCACGGGTTTGATGTGATATTGGGCATGGACTGGCTAGTTACTCATTACGCTAGCATAGAGTGTCATCAGAAAGAAGTAATTTTTAGACCCCCGGGCGAGCAAAAGTACAGATTCGTAGGATCATGCATATGTGTTTCACCACAGCTGGTGTTAACTATTCAGGTGAGGAGACTGTTGTAGGATGGTTGTCAAGGGTATGTCGCATACATAAAAGATCTGCCAAAAGAAGAGTCGAAACAAGCTGACATACCAATAGTGAGGGAGTTTCCAGATGTCTTTCTAGAAGAATTGCCTAGCTTGCTGCCTGACTGTGAGATTGAGTTTGCTATAGACTTGTTGCCAGGATCTGCATCAATATCTAAAGCACCATACCATATGGCTCTAGTTGAGTTGAAAAAATTGAAAGATCACCTACTGGAACTGCTGGATAAGGGTTTTATTAGGCCCAGCGTGTCACCTTGGGGTGCCCCAGTTCTATTCATAAAAAAGAAGGATGGGACCATGAGACTGTGTATTGAATATAGGTAGATCAATAAACTGATGATCAAGAATAAATATCCTCTCCCTAGAATCGATGACTTGTTTGATCAGCTTCAGGGGACCTAGGTTTATTCTAAAATTAACCTACAGTCGGGTTACCATCAGGTGAAAGTCAGGGTAAAGGATATTTCGAAGACCACATTTCGTACTTGGTATGGGCATTACGAGTTCTTAGTGATGCCATTCAGGTTGACTAATGTACCAGCGGTATTTATGGATTTGATGAATCGTGTGTTCCATCAATATTTGGACCAATTATGGTTGTCTTCATTGATGATATACCGGTCTATTCGAGGAGTTTTGAGAAGCACAAGCATCATTTGAGGATGGTGTTGCAAATATTGAGAGAAAGGAAATTGCATGCAAAATTAAAGAAATGTGAGTTTTAGCTAAGGCAGGTTACTTTTCTCGACCATGTAATCTCTGGAGCAGGTGTATCAGTTGATCCAAGTAAAATACAGGCAGTGGTGTATGCTCTCAAGATCTAGAGGCATTATTTATATGGTGGGAAATGTGAGATTTTCACAGATCATGAGAGTCTGAAATATTTCTTCACCCAGAAAGAGCTAAATATAAGACAAAGAAGGTGGCTAGAACTCATTAAATATTATGACTGCACTATTAGTTACCACCCGGGTAAAACGAATGTGGTAGCTGATGCTCTGAGTAGGAAATCAATGGGTCCAGTGTTAGCAGCCATGGAGATTCAGCACTTGATTCTAGTGGATTTAGAGAGACTTAGTATGGAATTGGTAGAAGATAGTCCTCAAGCAATTGTTGCCAGCCTAGTAGTTCACCCTACGTTGTTTGAGAGGACTAAAGCAACTCAGGGTGATGATGCAAAGTTAGTAGAGGTAATGGCTAGGGTGCAAGATGGTCTAGATGAGGAATTCAACATATCAGATGACGGAGCCCTGCAATTCTGTACTAGTCTCTGTGTTCCTACAGATACCAAGATCAGAAGGACTATATTGAAGGAGGCTCACAGATCCCTTTGCACCATACATCTAGGTAGCACTAAAATGTACCAGGATCTGTGAGGGTACTTCTGGTGGAGTGGGATAAAGAGAGAGATAACTGAATTTGTACGACAGTGCTTGATGTGCCAGCAGGTTAAGGTTGAGCACCAAAGATCAGCAGGGCAGTTGCAGCTATTGTTTATTCCAGAGTGGAAGTGGGACCACATTTCTATGGATTTTGTTACGGGATTACCACCAGTGCGATAGGGATTGAATACAATTTGGGTAGTTATTGATCGTTTAACAAAAACTACCCATTTTATCCCTATTAAAATCGGCTA
This sequence comes from Malania oleifera, assembly GCF_029873635.1. Taxonomy (NCBI): domain Eukaryota; kingdom Viridiplantae; phylum Streptophyta; class Magnoliopsida; order Santalales; family Ximeniaceae; genus Malania; species Malania oleifera. Next base: position 71,025,410 of record NC_080418.1, on the reverse strand, counting down.
TTCCATGGAGAGACTAGCAAAGATATATGTTCAGGAGATAGTTCGTGTCCATGGTGTACCAGTATCCATAGTCTCGGACTGGGATCCTTGGTTTACTTTGCGATTCTAAAAAAGCTTTCTAGAGGCTATGGGTACACAGTTAGCATTTAGCACTACTTTCCATCCCCAGACAGATGGTCAAACTGAGAGGACAATTCAAATCTTAGAAGATACGCTTCGTGTATGCGTGCTAGATTTTGGGGGTAGCTGGACTCAGTGTCTATCACTAGTTGAATTTGCCTACAATAACAGCTACCAGACTAGCATAGGCATGGCACCTTACGAGGCATTATATGACAGGAGATGTCGTTCTCCTCTCTTCTGGGATGAGGTAGGCGAAAGGTGAGTGTTGGGTCCAGAGATTGTACAGCAGACGTATGATAAGGTCCAACTAATTAAAGAAAGAATCAGCACCGCGCAGAGTCCGCAGAAGAGCTACACAAACACTCGCTACCGAGAGTTAGAGTTTGATGTGGGAGATCAAAAACATTTTAAATATAGCTCTTCTGAAAGGAGTTATAAGGTTTGGAAAGAAGGGCAAGTTGAGCCCTAGGTATATTGGCCCTTTTGAGATGCTAGAGAAAATAGGGTCAGTTGCCTATAGGCTAGATTTGCCGCCAACTTTGGCTACAATTCATGACGTGATCATGTTACTATGTTAAGGAAATACGTCCCAGACCCATCCCACATCATTAGCTATGCAGAGATAGAGCTCAAGGATTCACTAGCTTATGAAGAAGTACCGATACAAATCCTAGAAAGAAAGACACAAGTATTGTGCACCAAAGAAATTCAGTTGGTAAAAGTTTTGTGGAATACTCATGCTATAGAGGAAGCTTCTTGGGAGCTCAAGGAACAAATCAGGCAAAGATACCCACAGTTGTTCTAAGAGGGTTAGCAGCAAATAGGTAAAGTATGAGTAGTTAAGTAAAGTTTCTTTACAGGAACATGTATTGAATTAATTATTGGGTAATTTTAGTTTTATTTATATAATCTCCCATAACATAAAATGTAACCACGGTATTCCTCCGCCATAAGTGAGGGCGGGTAATAAAATAAGTAGACCATTTTGCCTTTAAAGAATGATGAGTTATATGAATAGTAAATTTTGAGGAAGAAATTTTATGAGGAAAGAATGTAACGACCCGAAGAATAATGGTATTTAAATAATAAAGAGAGAGGGAAATGGAAATAGAAATAGAAGGAGGCAGCAAGCTTCATCGACGAACACAGGGAGTTCGTCGACGAGCGCATAAGTAGGCCTCGTTGACGAAGCCATGTCTCATCGAGGAGAAAATACCGAGAGAGGTTTTGGGGGTAGTCTAAAATTCATCGACGAGAGAGGAAGTTCGTCGACGAAATTCCTTAAAGACTCGTCGACGAGATAACATGTCTGACATGTCTCATCGATGAATCCAAGGTAGTAAATTGCCAAAACCCAAATTTTTCAACAGAATTATGGCGCAAAAGGCTCTTTCTCTCTCTAAAAACGCCCCTCCCTCCTTCTCTCTTCGATCCCAGACCCGTTTGACACAGGATCGATGATTTGAAGCCACCACAACACTCCTGGCGAAGTTCTCTGCAAGTCTGCTGGAGCGGATCTTCGGTGAAGAGGTTTGAAATTCATCCCAAATCCAGGGTAAGGTATTTTATTCAGATTATGCCTTTCTTGTAGTTATAGGAAATGTTGTAGGCAAGAAAATACTGATATTTTGTTTTAGGAGATGTTGTTTTCAGGGTGTTAAGTGGAGAACCCTGCGGGTATAGGGCTAAAGTACAGTAGAGACTTTTCAGAGATAAGGTAAGGGAAATATGCTATGCTAGGTGATTCATTTATGTTATCAAAAATTTTATACATTTATATATATGCATGTATACTAGTTATATTACAGAATATGAATTTTTAAAGTATGTGTGGTAGGAGTAAATATTACTTGATATGAAGTTTTGTACATTTTTCAGTACAGCAAGCTATACAGATATGGTTAAATATTTTATAGATTTTTATATAGACAGAATATGTATACATATACAGTTTTACTCAAATGATTACCAAGATAGATATTTAATAGTATACAGATAGAATAATAAATATGGTGAGTATAGAAGCTATGTTTTCCTAAATTCCAAACACTCAGAAAGTACAGACAGATCATACAGATAGAAAGTACAGATAGAAAGTATAGGCAGATTATACAGATAGAAAGTATAGACAGAGTATACAATTATAGCATCAAGATGGTACAGATATTACAGAATTTATAATACAGAGTTATAATGTTACAGTTATTGTGGAAACATAATGAAAATAGTATAAAGAGTATAGTATATATACATATGATATTAGATCCCTGTGAAAAGATTAAAGATAGATACAATACAGATACAGAATACTGAGCATGGTACCGTTGCTAATACAAATAGAGTGCAACCACATATCTCAGATAGTGTGTGGCTACCGTCAATCGTGCTTGGAGAGTATGCAGCTCCCTAGTTCGCTAGGTTAAGGGGGCCCGTTTGACGAGGTAGCAGCCAGTCCCGTGCTTAGGAGAGTATGCAGTTTGGTCGGGCTGAGGTAGTGTAGAGTATAGTGACTTACTTAGAGGGCCGACCAGGTTAAGTCCCGCCTACGAGCCGCACAACCCTATCATGAGGGGTTAAATCATGACATACAGAGTTCTAGCGATAAAGCATAGTTATGTATATGTATACAGTTTTATAGCTTTTTTTGTGTATAGTATGATATAGCAGTATGAATGATAGAAAGTTCAGATGATACATATATTTTAAGCTACTATACATGTGATATATATGTGTTTTACAGATTTACCAGATCATGCAGTCTTACATACTATTATTGTAGTTTTGCGACTCGGTCATCACACACTAGTAATAGCATATTTCCACTTACTGAGCATCGTCTCACCCTATTATTTTACCATTTTTCAGAAGAGCTAGCTAGGCAAGTAGTCAGGCTCGCAAATAGAGTGATTTCTTGATAGCCATGGTTTTAGGGTGAGTTTGTGGCTGAGTTTTGTATTTTTGGGATAGGTGATACTAGAGGGATATGTTTTTTATATGACTATGGTCTGAATGTATTGAACTCTGGTATTGTATAGTATGTATGGATGTATGGTTTATGTTTCCGCTGCATAGGTTTGAATATTGTATATAGGATTACCCGGGTGCCTGCTCAGGCCCGAGTTTCATAGTAGAGGGTATGAGACTAGTTAATATATATATATATAATATGAAGAAAGGAAAAAAATGATATAATTTTGAGGTCGTTACCTAGCACTTTCGAGAGGCAACTCGAGAATTTTTCTTTATTTTTAAGTTCTTAGATTAAGGAAATTAAGGTTTAGAGTCTTTAGAGTTATTCTTAGGAAAATTTGGGGGTACGACTTGAGGGGTGACCAACATACACATGGGCAACCTAGTATAGTCCCTAAACTACGATGAGCTCTGAATATACTGAGAGGATTGACCATAGTTGCAACCAGCACTGAGCTGGCTCATGACCTAGTCGCCGGTTAATAGCTCTTTGTCTAAAAATATGAAGTGCAACCACCACAAAAGCTGGTGCAACATGATCGAATGACCAAGCATCATTTAAAAACCTGCTTCATCCTCGACTCTTCATCTCTCGTCTTTTCACTTCCATTTCATCTTCCCCTCCGACTCGATCGTGTACCATTGTCAATTATGTCTTCCACTCCTCCTTTAGGGCACGACTTGCCCCAATTCACCACCAAATGGCTACGACTTCAGGCTATGCCACGATAGGGCTCCTCATCGCGGGACCATTCAACCCTAAGAGGAGGCTCTTCTGTGATGGGTCAACCTTCTTCCGGGCTCCAAGAAGGCATTCTAAATGGGGACAGTATGGCCCGCCTGCGCCATGATCTTGACCTCCTTCATTCCACAGTACTCTACTCCCTAGCTGAAATACAGGAAGAATGCATGCTAGGCGCTCAGATGGTAATCGCAATCCTTCATCATATCTTCCCCCATGTTCCAGAGCTGGATCACATTCTCATATCCTTGTCAGACCCACCAACTTCTACTAGAGTGTCATCCTTTGTGCCCATTTCAATGGAGTCTCCTGCAGTACCCAACAATTCCTCCACAGGTTAAGAGGATGCTATGCATACCGATTTTTCTGAAGACACTCCTTCTCATGCATCCGGGGAGTTAGGGGGCAGCAACTTTGATGATAATAGTGGAATATCGAATGATGATGAGTAGGATGGTTCTACGACTGACCACTTAGAATCCAATTTTTTGCTATGCTCGTCGTGTGCATCGTGCTTCTGTAGCACATTTTCTTTTCTTTGCCAAACATCATGTTTTTAGATGACAGTCCAGCGCTTTACTGATCTATGCATCGTGTACTATCTTTGACATTAATGCAAAGCTCATGGTGTTTTCATTTAGTCTTTTGTGCTATAGTGTATTCTTGTATGCATGTTATTTCTATTTTAAATTTATCTAATTTAGGTACACTGATTGATACTCCTTGTGACATACTTTGTTTTCCTCCCTTTCCTTCCTTGTCCTTTATTTTCCCACTTCAATGAGGACACTAAAGTTCTAAGTTGGAGGTAGGAGGTAGGAAACACTACATGGCATTTTTAGCACAAAATGATAGAAATTTAATTTTTTTAGTGAACATTTGGAATATGCCATAATTAACACTAATTTATACCCTTTACATACTTGCTTATAACTTAGAAGTTACATGTTTAGGCCCATCACTAATGTGACCCTGCTATGCTCCCTAACAATGTAGTGGGTCATCTATGTTTAGTTTCCCTTTATATGGCTAATGTAGGGACTGTAACTCTATTTAGGTTGACTAGTGGTTCGTTGGTGTTAATCTAGCTATATAAACTCCTATATCTATATGGTATCTCACGAGGCCAAAAACACATGATCACGTTACTCATAACACTTAGGGGTCCTTAAGAACACTATGAGAGCACCCGTGGCGACTATGACACCTTGTGGGTATTGTTGAGCCATTTTTCGTTCTTTTGTGTTTTGACATCAACTCAAAGTTTTTAAAACTCAACTTTCCCTTTTTTTTTTTTTTTATATTCTTTGCATACTAGTCTTATTCTTGCATTTACTAGCCTAGATGTGATATCAAGTGGGAAAATAAAAATTTAAGTCTTGTAGCCTGTTGACTTTTTGAGTCTAATCACTGGTTTTGATAATGACAAAATGCAAGTTACTTATGTGTGCACTTAGTACTTGAATAGGTCTTTAATTCAAACACACATATAAGGCAAGGAAATGGAAGCTAGAAAGGACGTAAAGCACACATATTCTTGGCATATTCTATGAAGTTTTAGAAGATCAAAGAAGAAGAAGACTTATTGTTTATTTTGTATAATGCATTTTGTTTCATTATTTAGTCTGTAATATTGTGGTCTATAATAACTACATCTCATGCATGATAGGTTTTTGCTCAAAGGCCATAGTCTGACCATAGGAACTCAATGACCATAGAAAAGACTTCGATTGACCGATGGTCGACCGACGCCAAGTTTTTATACTAAATTAAAAAGCCTAGGCCGTAGACTGACCATAGGTCCCCATGCTCTTAATGAAAAATCCCTAAAATATTAAATATCACACTTACAATTATAGGGACAAAACTTATAAGGCCAATTAGGACCTTGTTTGAGTTTTGAAAGGACTTCGAGCGATTGACCTTAGAAGGTTAAAATGGTTCAGGTAACTGAATGTGTAAAGATTCAAAAAGGTGACTAAGGCCCAAGCGACCGAACCTAATTTGAACTAATTGTCCACAGTCAACCAAATGCTCAAAGTAACTTTTCCAACTGTCCTTAGGTGACCAAACTTATAGTTCAAAATAGGCCCAGGCGACCAGATTGTGAAGTTTGGCATCCCGAATCATAGACTAGGCGCCCGAAGTCACGAACGAATGGAAAATCGCCTTGACTTCAGCCAACTTAATTCACCTCAACTAACTGAACCCATGAACAGGCATTGTGTTTATTCTGGCAACCGGCCCTATGACTGGGTGATCGAACCTCTCGGGTTCTTTAATTTTAACCACGGTAATTAGGGTTAAAAACTCAATTAAACATTTTTAATGTTCCTAATTTGTCCCTCAATGGTTATTTTTAGCCAGACTCTATATATATACCCTTTCATTTGGAGAGATTAGGTAGAGATTAACATTTCAATTAGCAAAAATTTTCTTTGAAAATCTTTAAACTCTCATTCACTTATACTTCATTCTCTCAAGCACATTTGTAATACTCTTTATTATTCTTGCTTGAGAAAATTATTTTTAAAGTAAAGAGTTGTGGTTTCATATATCCTCATTTGAAAATCAATTGCAAGTTAAAGGGAGTTTTTTGTGCATTTATATACATCATTTTTAAAGCTTACTACTCTCACTTATTTGCATTGATTGATATCAATTTTGAGATTAAGTTAAGTTATTCCCATTGAATTTTATTGATAAATATCATGTGCGAAGAACTTTTATTTGCTTCTGAGTTTTGGCATCCTTGTTGTTAGATTTGAAAGCTTGCTAGTGGTTTTGATATAAAATGCTTTTGCAAGCTTAGTTCCTAATCTCTATTATGCTAAATACTTGAAAAATATTTGTTGAGATATTTGATTAGGAATTTTTGAAGTACCTTTGATTATTGCTTTATTGATATATTGAATCAAAGGTACCACTCTCACATACTCATATACACATATCTGAGAGCTGATATATATAACTTGACCAATGTCACTTTGAGCATAAATACTTATCATACGTGAGTGCATCGATTATACTAGGCGTATTGTGGTACATATCTGCTTGTGTAAGAAGCAAATTTATTTGTATGTAAATCTTTATATTCATTGTATTCCCGATGTGTGGTCGGAAGAGGGAGACTAGCCTAGTGAATAGTTGAGGACTTGCTCAGACCCGATTAGGAGAGCACCGGACTGGTTCAGACCCGATTATAAGAACTAAGTGCACCATAAGAGTAAGGTGTTGTAAACGGTGTTGCTCCATCCGCAAGTGAGCAACTAGTGGAATCCTCTTGCTTATGAACTTAAGGCGGGGACGTAGGCAGTATTGGCCGAACCCCGATAATATATTGTGTGTGTACTTTATAGTTCCAAAATTTATTTTTCTGCACCTATATGTTTTAGTTTAATGCTCTAATTAAATTACTTAGACCATGGTTTAATTCCTTTATTTTTTTTTTTTCCAAAAAAGGAAAAAATCACTTGTACTCATAACTCAAGTTGGATAACTCTAAAATCACCCAACGGAAAATTCCTAGGCATTTCATTTATTGAGTGGTCTCTAACCCCCCTTTTTTTGTCTCGTTTAGAATGATTGTGAATTACTAAGAATAGCTTTTTTTTTTACTATCTACTCGGTGATCTATCTATTGAATTGGTATGCGTTTTAGACAAACATTAGGTTGTAGTATATCGTTGTTGGATTAGTTATACTTAGGAAGAAATAATTTTAAAATTCCAATTCACCCCCCCCCCAACTTGGGAATACACCAATTCCAACATAGCTTACTCAAGATGTGAAGGTTGAGTCATCCGTAGAGATAAACTTATTTCATGGACTTCTGTTCGAGCTTAATTCTCATTGGTGGCATGAAAACAACAAAAGAAGTGTAATGATTGTCCTAGATGACTATGAAAAGAAAGATACTGAAGAATAAGAAGAAGAAGAAAAAGAAATACTCCTGATCAATACCTGCTCCACACAACTACAATAAAAGTTAAGTTAGGGACACGACAAATGTTCTACACATATGAAAACTCTTCAGTAGCCCAATGCCTCATATGTATTCATGACTGCTCTTTAAATAAGTTGATCTAGGGTGGTCTTGGTTGGATATGTCGAGTAGGTAAGAAGATGCTAGGGTGAAGGACCTGACATCTTACAAATAGGCTAGCTTCTTTTTCAGACTAGTCCACTACATACAATTAGCGCTTGTTCCTTACAATTTGTGGGATGTTTGATCATGACACTCCTTCTCACATATGATGAGTGAACCCATATTTTGAGTGTTTTTAAGAGTTTACCAGTGAGGCTAAGTCAAGACGACTATTCTGTAAGTGTCCTTGGATGTTCTAAGTGTAACGAGTCCCGCACTTTGCACATGCCTTGTAATCTCACCTATTTATACTTGAATTTATATGGCTATATTAACTCTGAATTGTAATTGCTCATTGGCTTCATGTGAGGATATTTTTCTTAATGGCTATATAATTATGAGACTTGCATAAGTAACTTGCTTCGAAGTTGAGTGCATAGCAGAGTTATGAAGAAATGAGCTCGCATGTAATTAGGTGACATTCTTGTATGTGAAATTATATACTTGTGTTGCATGTGAATTTTCATTCTATGTTCACTGAAATAGGTGTTTGTGGGTATCGCTTTCGAAACCCTAATGAGAGTAGAACTCGTCCACTAAGATCAACCTAGGGGTTTAAAGCCTTGTTGCATAAAATAAATGTAACCATATTTCCCATGAAAGAGGTAGATAGGATTTGGTAGTTTTCTTAGTTTTTTGCTTTGCTCGAGGACTAGAAAAGTGCAAGTTGGGGATTGTGATAAGTCCCTAAAATGCATGATTTTAGACTCTCATTTACCTTTTTTTATCCTTGTTTTATTATGTAAGTACTCAAAGTTATCATTGTTTGGAGCTACGTAATGTTTGTTCTTCTTTTTAGGAAAAACAGGTTAAAACCGAGGAATTAGTTGTATAAGAAGTTAAGGGAGAATTTGGAGACACAAAAGGCTCAAATAAGATACTCAGTCAAACTTCTGAAGCTCCAAGTCATCAAAGGACAATAAGGCTTTGCTCGATGAAGTGGTGTGACTAGCAGAATAAGGGAATGACTAAGTCTTTACTAGCAGGTTCCTAAGTTTAGACTGAGGAAGAATTGCTACAAGGAACAACCAAGTCCACGACCAAGTGACTCTTCAGGGTGACCACATCGAGATACTGAGCCAGAACTAAGATCAGAATTACCGAGAGCCTTGACAAAGTGTTCGACCAGAGAGACCATGAAGGGCAAATATGTCAAGCACTTGAGATTCCCTGAAGTTCGAGATCCTGCAAGCCTTAACCAGCAACTTGACTATCAAGATCCCATGGCATGACTGAGTCAACAATGGTGAAGATTCAAATCCCTGATTTCCTGAGAGAATCAACCAAGTTGCACACAAAGGAAGCATGGGAGCAACTTGGTCAAGAGCGACGATCTTGTGCGCAAGATTTGTTGCAAACTTTCCTAAATTGAAAATCAAACCATATAAACCCTAGAGCCTATAAATAATCGATTCGAAGATGAGCTCTGGGTTCCTCTTGGCCTCTCTTAGGTTAGCGATAGACTTAAGATGTCATTGAGAGCCATTGTAGATTAGTTAGATTAGATTTCAATTCTTGTTTCAGTTTGTGTATGAAGTATTCGATAGCTTATGACAACCAGCAGTGTTTGTGTGCTCTCCGTGTATATTACACGATCACTCTCTTGTACCTTCTGGCATTAGTGACAGACTTTATAAATTCTAAAAGGATGATATTTTACATGCTTTCTCTTTACCACTTTAATTTAAATGCTTTGCTTTACCGCTTGGTTATGATGAATGTTGGTTGACAGGATAAGCACTTCTACAGCTTCAGTCAAGTACATGTATTGGGCTACAGTCTCCCATAGAGGTTCTCGTGATCGTTGTGATAGAGTATACTCTAGTTCTCGATCGTGATCCAGACGGCTGGTGCACCCTTGCTACTCTATGCCATTGAACGGCTCCTTTGATTGTTTAGCCAGGTTCCTATTAGTTTAATGTGGTAAACTTACTGAACTTAGATTACGCAAACAACATCCCAGGTGTCATTCATGATTAAGTATTTCTTTGTAGAAGTGGAGTTAAGTTAGATTTACATGCTTTCATTACATGCTTTCCAGTAATTAATAGAAAATACCCTAAAAAAAATCATCTTTTACTTTTCTTTTGCACAAGGCTATAATAGATTAATTTGAAAGTGATTTGATAATTGCGCTTTAAGTCCCTAAGGATTGACACCCGACTTCCCCACTTTCTACTGAACTTAGGATTAAGTTAGGTTATATAAATATTATTTTTGGTAGTTAAAGACCCAAGCCTTGGAGAGCCTACCAATCATCTTGGCTAGGTAGTTCGGAACAGTCTCTCAATTTGTTCGCATTTTCAAATTAAGTGTTATTATGTCATGACCTTTGTATTCTTAGAGATATACAGTAGTTATGTGATGAACCGTATATTTATAACTTGTTACCATCATAAATACTCTTTGATACCACGCACATATATAAATGCAACATGCCCAAACTAGGGAATCTCAAGTGCACTTGCCATTACTGAAAATGAGAGAGAAAAAAAACCATACAGCAGAAGATTTCTAAAACATCCAAACACTTTACCATAGTTCTATTTGTTCCCAAATACATATATACATAACACTATCTGTCCACATGTTACAAACCCAAAATAACAAAATAAGATATCTAGTATCTCACCAGTTATGATAATTACTCCCAAAAGTCTAGTCCCAGTCCCGAGGTAAGCTAGGTACGGTTTCCTGAAGGACCGGGAAGAAATAATTTGTATAATGGGGTGAGACACTTCTCAGTAAGAAATATTATATTATTATCAGTGTGTGGCTAGCATGAGTTCCCGATGAAAATAAACCTCCATTATTTAACTGTATATGAAATGGCATTTTAAAACTGTACTACATTGTATATCTGAAAATACATAATTTTAGAATAATAAGTTGTTGGCTCAATATAGCCCATTTTATAGTAAATTTTCTCATATATGCATAAAAGACACAACCTGGACTAATAAATTAACATTGCCACGCTATCACATGCTCATGCGACATGTTTCCCCCCATGTCGGGTTGTGCGGCCCAAAGGCTGGACTTAAGTCATGGTCGGCGGATCTATAGCTGAGTCAAAACTAAGGTTGTAAGTATGATTATGCCTACCGACGGTCACTCGAAACTACCTTAGATGGGGCCCCCGATAGAAACCTCGGAGTAGTACTGCGGCCCAGGTCTCCAATCGACTATCTCATATCACACTTTCATGCCCCGTGTGATTGCACTCACTGCCCACATATAGCTACGGTGTCGTGCTCATAATGTCACATCTCATATCCACACGTTTCTAGAATCATATATGGTAATTTACACAATAAAAACTGTATTATAATTCATTTCGTATAAAACCTAACATTCAGTAAAACCTGGCCCCCGACCGTTATATCAAAACTTAGCCCTCGGCCATTATATCAAAACTCGGCCCCTAGCCATTATATTAAACTTGGCCCCTAGTCATTATATCATACTGTATAATATCAGTAAAAACAATCTACTCATATATGCCATTTAAAAACTGTTCTCAGGTCACACGATTTTTATCTGATAAACCATAAATAAAATAAACTAACTAGGAAAAACATAAGTTGCTAAAAACAAGGGTATGAGCATCTCTAGGGTTATTTAATTCAAACTACATATTTTATAGAAAATAGGAGACGTTCAACCCATTCACGTTAATTTTCCCAAAAAACGTATAACAGTCAAAGCACCCCTTTTTATATACCAGATTCATTCAGAAAATCACATATACCGTTCCTATAACCATACATTGCAATTCAATTGGTTCATAATTTAAAACAAAAATATAATATAATCCCCTTACTTGTTTTCCTAAACTACGCTTGTAGGGATCCCAAAAGTGTGCCTGCGGCGCTCACACGGATCCTAAATTCATAAATCCTCGTTTTAGCAACTCAACCCCAGGTAAAGCACTATTTTAACATTTCTCAGGACCACAAACTTCAAATAAAGGATCAAACTTGCAAAAACGCCAAATTTGCCTAATTTCCTAAATCTTACCTTAGCCTTGGAGTGGTGCCTAGAAAGCCCAGTTCAAAAATCCACTCTATAAGACTTGTAGAAAAATGCTCCTAGATCCTCGTGGTAACTTCCAATTGTTGATTTAGACGACGAACGGCAAGAAATCAAAGAGAGAGAAAATATGATTCTTGGGTTAGAGAGAGAAAGAGAGAAATATTTTATTTTTCTAAAAATATCTCATGTAACTTCTTTTATAAGCCATTGACCCAACCGTCTTCGTCGATGAAATGGAGAATTCGTTGACGAAATGCAGAAGTACATTCGTCGATAAAAGATGGGTTCGTTGACGAACCATAAGCTTGATATTTTACCGTCTCTCGAGATTTTTTCGTCGACGACGCCTGAATTTCGTCGACGAATCATAGAAGATCACTCGTCGACAAAAACAGGGGATTCGTTGACGAGTCCTACTGCTGCCCTTGTAAATTTTCCTTCCTTCTTTTCTTATTTATTTCCTTTTATTTTTCGGGTTTGGGTTTCTACAAGTTATAAACCAATACAACTAAGAGAAAAACAAGTGAAAGAAAACAAGAAATAAAGTTTTCAATTTCTCTCAATTCTTGACCTCTAATGGCTTGAACCTATTGAAAAAAAAAATTAAATACAAAGTCATTAGCACAAAAATAGTCTGTTAACATCAAAGCCAAGTTAAAGAAGCATTGGGGATAACAGTTTCTTGGGATAAAGGGGGAGAAAAAGAGGGAGCTAATGTTGGGGCTCTCTATGCCAAAAATGCAACTCTCATCTCTTAAATTTTTGCATCAAATTTGGATTTGTATAAATTTTAACAAAATTCAATATATATTTTTTATTACATTTTATTCAAATCCATAAAATCTATATTTAAGGTTAATCTAAGCTCCCAAACATGGGGTAGTGAAAATATCATTAGATTTGATGAATTATGGTGTGAGCAACTTGCCTAAGCTAATTTTAAAAGCTTTCTTATAACCAACCATTTTAGCTTGAAAAGCTACTTAAGCAAACCAAACCAAAATTAGAAAAATAAACGAACCTAAAAACATTGTTTTACAGGTCTTCAAAACCGAAACTAAAATAAACGTATTCAATTTAATGTTTACAATTTTTTAAGCATAAAACCAAATTAAAAATATAACTTTTTAATAGAGTCAAAAGGAATGAGAAAACTCTCAATTTGATTTGCTTTTTGGTCATCTCTGTTTGGTTAGTTTACTTTTAAAATTTATTTTTACATAAAATTTATTTTTAATATTTTCATCATGATGTTCATTAAAGAAATATATCTTGAGTTTAAAAGAACTTACTAAGATATAAATTAGATAAAAATGGAGTGACGTTCTTTTCTGGATGCACGTACTTTTAACCAAAGAAACTACTAACTTTTTTAGATAGAATGACAAATTAAATTCATGATTCACATAATATTTTTTCTTCTAATAGAAGTATAGTGATGTGACAATTCGATGAAGACTTTCATAACAGAATGAGCAGAATGTAAAATGATTTAAGCTCGTCTCATGGCCTACTTGTTGAGTTCATTAAGTAAATATTTATTTTATTTTGTTTTGCTAGACTAACTTCTAATACTTTAAGTTAATTTATTGTTAGCTAAATTGAAGCATTTAAGCATAGTATACTATAAAATAAATGCAAAAAATGAGTGGTGTCAAGTTTTGATAAGCATATTTATGTCATTTCATGCCACAAGGTGGAGCTCTTAAAGTTTCAATGGGAACTCAAACGTAATTCCTCTTACACCCCTACACACCTCAAGGCAGGTGTAAGGCTAAAATAGATTAGTCTAATAATAAAAGCCAACGTTAAGTATATATCACATTTAAATGTTGGATTTCACGGCACAAGAAGGACATAAATTATAATGGTACATTATGCATCCAATGAGTGGACTAAAATCGCCACCATAGAACACAGACAAGTGAATCTAAAGCATAAGGGGGACTAACAACTTTATGAACACCAATAATAACAATGTCTGAAACCAAAAGGTTCCAATCACAGCTTGCTCTTTCCTTTGTCTACACGAAGTTTTGCTTTTAAATTTCATGCGAATAGATGGATCCCGAGGGCCAAAAGGATCCCCTTGAATTCCATTTCTACGACAATATATATCTTATATTTGGAAGCGCTGAATTAAGATTAAGACTTGAATTTGTGTAAATTTAAATAAAATTTTGTTATTTCCATATGAAAAAGAAAATAAGAAAGGTTTGAAGGATTTGGGATGTTGTGCTAGAGCTAGCAGACACGAACCACGTAAATTTCTGGTGGTCATAATTTTCTGGTTGCTCACAGGGACCTAACAAGTGGTACATCGAAATCAGAGCTCTGTCTAGTGGGTCGAAATTAAATTTTGAGGCTACCATCACCTTCACCTCGTTGAGACGAAGCCAACGGTGCAAACCAAAGCTCTAAAGGAGCTCAAATGGAGGCACACGCGCCAACACGCGCGTTGTTGGAGTAGGACGCCTCGCCACATGCCGGTCACGCATCGGTGACCTACCGCGCATGCTCCTTATGCGTCTTCCTCACCCAAACCGCCTCAGCCCTACCTAGAAAGCTGACTTTGACCCGGCGCCCCAACCCGGTGACTACTCAGATCGGATCAACCCAAGACCCGGTCCGCACCCAACCCAAGATTTGTTCTGACCCAGCTCACTCCAAACTCGGCCACGTCAGCAGCGCCACGTTAGTGCCATGTCAACATAGCCACGTTAGAGGTGGGCCATAGTGCCACGTCAGCTTGCCATGTAAGCATTGCCATGTCAGCACGCTGCGTCAGCGTTGACTAGTTTGCCCAAATTTGACTTGATCTTTGACCGAACTTTTCGAAGTCGTTTTGGGTCTGTTTTTCAAACGACTTGAACCATTTCTAAGGTTTTTGACCGTTCCGAATCCAACCATGTTGTCCATTTAAGCTAATTCCATATCTAGATTAAAAAATCTAGATGTCGAATGAAAAGAGTTCAAAAAATGAAATGTTCAATGGCAATAATTTCGAATGAGACGAAGCCAACGGTGCAAACCGGAGCTCTAAAGGAGCTCAAATGGAGGCACACGCGCCAACACGCGCGTCGTCGGAGCAGGACGCCACACCACATGCCAGTCACGCATCGGTGATCTGCCGCGCACGCGCCCCACGCTCCTCACGCGTCTTCCTCACCCGGACCGCCTCAGCCCTACCTAGAAACCTGACTCCAACCCGGCGCCCCAACCCGCTGACTACTCAAATCGAATCAACCCAAGACCCGGTCCGCACCCAACCTAAGATTTGTTCCGACCCAGCCCGCTCCAAACTCGGCCACGTCAGCAGCGCCATGTCAGTGCCATGTCAACATAGCCACGTTAGAGGTGGGCCATAGTGCCACGTCAGCATGCCACGTAAGCATTGCCACGTCAACGTTGACCAGTTTGCCCAAATTTGACCTGATCTTTGACCGAACTTTTCGAAGTCGTTTTGGGTCTGTTTTTCAAATGACTTGAACCATTTCTAAGGTTTTTGACCATTTCGGATCCAACCGTGTTGTCCATTTAAGCTAATTCCATATCTAGATTAGAAAATCGAGACGTCGAATGAAAAGAGTTCAAAAAATGAAATGTTTAATGGCAACAATTTCGGTTTCTGGAAAATGCAGATAAAAGATTATTTGTTTGGGAAGAAATTGCACTTACCATTGAAGGATAAGCCAGCACCTATGAATGAGGATGAGTGCGAGTTGCTTGATCGAAAAGCTCTCGGAGCCATCAAAATGACGTTGTCAAAATATGTGGCATTCAATATCAAACATATATCATCCACCAAGTCTCTGATGGATGCACTTTCAAAATGTACAAGCAGCCATCAGCCGCTAACAAAGTACATCTCATGAAAAGATTATTTACTATGAGCATGTCTGCAAGTGAAAGTTTTAACAGGCATTTGAATCATTTCAACGAGTTGTCGGATCAACTCACCTCAGTCGGGATAACATTTGATAATGAGATTCGTGCCCTACTGATTCTTAGTCAGTTGCCCAAAAGTTGGAATGGTGTTGTTACTGCCATTAATAGCTCCGTAGGAAAATCAAAGCTTGTATACGATGAGGTCGTTAGCATGATTTTGACAGAGGAAATCAGAATGCAGTCAAACCATGGCTCCACTTCAAGTTCAGCCTTGACAAGGAAAGTTAAGGTAGAGGAAACAAGCATGGACAATCAAATAACCACGGCAGATCTAGGCCTAGGCGGTCTAAATCTAGAAATGCCAGAGGTTCTCAGGACACAGGTTCCCAAAGCAAAAAAATTATTAAGTGCTGGAACTATGGAAAAACTGGTCATTACAAGAACCAGTGTAGAAGTCTAAAGAAAGAATATGAGACGAGGGCAAATACAGAAGCGAATGTTGCTTTAGAAAATGATTATTTGTTGATTTGCTCTTTGGAGAGAAAAAAGAAGTCTTGGGTGTTAGACTCTAGAGCTTAATTCCATGCCACTTACACCAAAGATTGCCTAGAGGAGTATACATCAGGTAATTTCGATAAAGTATATTTGGGCAATGATCAACCTTGTGACATTACCAGTAAGGGGACAGTGAAGATCAAAATGAATGGGTCAGTATGGAAATTGAGAGATGTCAGGTATATTCCAGACCTGAGGAAGAATTTGATCTCAGTCGATCAACTGGAAGATGAAAGATATAACACATCTTTAATTGGTGATGAATGGAAGATTTTGAAGGGTGCATTGACAGTTGCACGACGTAAGAAAAGTGGTACTCTTTATGTAACTCCTAATGCATGCATGTCTATTACAGTTGATACAGGAAATGATGATAGCAACTTATGGCATCAACAACTCGAACACCTGAGTGAGAAGGGACTCAGGGTGATGCACTCAAAGGGTAAATTGAGTGATTTACAATCGGTGAAGATTGACACATGTGAGGATTGCATATTTGGGAAACAGAAGAGAGTCAATTTCTAGACAAACATCAGTACCCCAAAGAAGGAGAGACTTGAGATAGTCCATTCAGATGTATAGGGACCAACAAACATTTCGTCCACAGGTGGAAAGCATTACTTCGTCACATTTATCGAAGATCATTCACGAAAGGTATGGGTTTACTTCTTGAAGTATAAATCTAATGTTTTTTATGCTTTTAAAATTTGGAAAGCAATGGTAGAAAATGAAACTGGTTTGAAAATCAAGAAGCTAAGAATAGATAACGGTGGTGAGTATGTTGACACCGAGTTCAAGAAATTTTGTTATGATCATGGTATCAGAATGGAAAAAAATGTGTTAGGTACGCCTCAACACAATGGTGTACCCGAGTGGATGAATAGGACGTTGACAGAAAAAGCCAGAAGCATGCGTATGCAGTCAGTCTTGCCAAAGATGTTTTGGGCAGAAGCAGTCAACACAACAGCTTATTTGATTAACAAGAGTCCATCAGTACCATTGGACTATAGTCTACCAGAAGAAGTTTTGGAGTAAAAAAGAGGTAATACTTTCACATTTGAAAGTTTTTGGTTGTGTTGCATATGTACATATCAATGATCATGCCAGGAATAAGCTAGATCTGAAATCCTGAAAATGCACTTTCATCGGTTATGGTGGAGATGAATATAGGTATCACATTTGGGATGATGAAAAGGTGATGTACAAAGATAGACACACAACAGAGTCTATAGAGTCTGGAACAACTTTTGTAGATATGAATGATATTTTAGAAGGTGTAAGGACATGTCAGTAGAACACCGAGAATCCTCAAGTAGAGGAACATATGGAGCAGATTATTGCACCACTGCCTCTTATTCCAACACCAGAGCTTAGGACATCTTCTCGACAACATGTATCAAACAAAAGGTATGTGAACCATTTACTTCTTACAAAAGGAGAAGAACCTGAATGTTGTGTTGAAACATGTCAGGTAGGAGATTCGAGCAAGTGAGAGCTTGCAATGAAAGATGAGATGAAGTCTCTTAACTCCAACAAAACATGGGAACTAGCTAAGTTGCCCAATGGTAAGAAGGTTCTTCACAACAAATGGGTGTACAAGATCAAAGAAGAGCATGATGGATCCAAGAGGTATGAATCTCGGTTAGTAGTCAAAGGTTTTGAACAGAAGGAAGGAATTGACTACACTGATATTTTTGCAGCAGTTGTCAAACTGACAACCATCAGAACTGTTTTGAGTATTGTTGCCTCAGAGGGTTTACATCTTGAGCAGTTGGATGTGAAGACGACATTTCTTCACGGTGATCTTGATGAGGAAATTTATATGCAACAGCCAGAAGGTTTCTCAGTAAAAGGTAAAGAGAATCTTGTATACAAATTGAAGAAGAGTTTGTATGGTCTCAAACAAGCTCCTAGGCAATGGTACAAGAAATTTGACAATTGTATGTAAAGGAACAATTTTTAGAAGTGCAATGCCGACCGGTGTTGCTACTTCAAAAGGTATCGTGCTAGCTAAATTATTCTACTGTTATATGTTGATGATATGCTAGTCGCATGATCAGATATAGAAGAGATCAGAAAATTGCAGCAGCAATTGTTAGAGGAATTTGATATGAAAGACTTGGGTCCTACAAAGCATATTCTTGGAATGCGGATCTCTAGAGATAAGCAACAAGGAATGTTGCAATTATCTCAATTAGACTACATCAACCGTGTTTTACAAAGGTTCAACATGAGCAGTGCCAAGGCTGTAAATACACCATTGGCAGGTCACTTTCATCTCTCTAAGGATTAGTCTCCCCAAACAGATGAAGAGAAAGACTTCATTGCTGAGGTATCATATGCCTCAGCCATTGGAAGTCTAATGTATGCTATGGTTGGTACCAGACCAGATATTGGCCAAGCAATGGGAGCTGTCAGCAGGTATATGTCAATCCAGGGAAGACACACTAGGAAGTAGTGAAATGGATTTTGAGATATCTACGTGACATTATTGATAAGTGTCTATGTTTCGACAAAAGCGATTTGAAAATCCAAGGATTTGTAGATCCTGATTTTGCAGGTGAAATTGATCATCGTAGAAGCACCACCAGATATATATTCACTATTGGCAATAGCTGTTAGTTGGATGTCATAGATACAAAAAAATGTTGTTTTATCCATTACAGAAGCTGAGAATATAGTAGTGACAGAAGGTAGTAAAGAGATGATTTGGCTTTAGGGTTTGTTAATGGAGCTTGGATTAAAGTAGGAGAAGAATGTTTTGTACAGTAACAGTTAGAGTGCGATACATTTGGCAAAGAACTTAGCATTTTATTCCAGAACTAAGCATATTGGATTGTGTTATCACTTCGTCAGATCTCTGATAGAGGACGGCGTGTTGACACTTGAAAAAAATCCAAGGTAGTAGAAATCTGGCAGATATATTAACTAAGGTGGTGACTACAGAGAAGCTGAAGTTGTGTTCAACTTTAGTTGGTCTTCATGCCTGAAGACATATTTTGAGCACCTCATTTATTCATGATACTAGTTAAGGAGGTGTCTCCATCTCCAAGTGGGAGATTGTTGTGCTGGAGCCAAGAGACGTTGAGCTAGAGACGCGTGAGGAGCTGGAGATGCGTTGCAAGCTGGAGCTGTTATCCACCATTTAATTTAAATGGATGAAACTTCTTTTTTGATTTATTGTATTTTATTGTAAATTGATTATCAACCCTATAAATAGAGGAGCTGAGGAGAGTTGTAAGATGTACAGAGAGAGGAGAGAAGAAAGAGAAGAGGAAGAGAGTGAGAGGAAGAAGAGAGTTGTATTTTTCCGGCTATTTTAGTGAATTTGTGGTATGCTCTGTGGACGTAGGTTGATCTTGACCAAACCACGTAAATTTCTGATGTTCAAAATTTTTTTGGTTGCTCACGAGGTCCTAACATGGGATGTACTCTGGGGGTCACTTTGATTTATTCTGATACTTAAGTTCTAGAACTAAAATAATAAGTATGAAAATACAACAATATATGAAAATTTACAATCAATTGCTGAAGATGAATCCTGAAGGAAGGCCAGTAGTAGGACTCCATTTTTCCTACTAGAGGCTCAGCTGTCATGTATTAATAATAATAATAATAATAAAGGATGAAAAGAAAACAGAGAAGAAAAGAGGGAGAAGAACATGGGTCGTAATACAAATAATATTTAGGTATAAATTTTTAATGTGTTTTTAGTGAGATTAATTATCATATATATATGTATTTCGATAACTAATTTTAATGATAATATCATAATTTAATACATTATTTTATATTATTTGTTCAACATAATTGACAAATATTGATAAATTTATATGAATAATATAATATGTATGTAGAAAGTAAAACCTTTAAAAAAATTATGAGCATATTTATATATGATATAAATTTATTTCTAGTGTATCAATTTAAATGTAATTTAGAAAAATAAAATACAGATATAAATCATAAGAATATTGAATGGGAATTTAAAATGTAAAATTTGAGTAAAATTTAAATACTTTATTTTATAACACATGAAAAGTTGAACACTTATTAAATTACACGTGCTTATGTATTTATATATATAAATATATATTTACATATAATTATAATTTTTTAATATTAGAACTTTTGGGGGGAAGGTAAGTGAGAAAACAATAACTTATTCTAATTTTAATACATATAATGTATGTAAACATAAATGTAGCACGGTATATATATTTCTATAAATTTGAATAATATTAATTAAAATTAATTCTATAATTTTAGTGGAGAAAATTTGTCTTATACAATATAGATTATATTAAATATTTTAAAAATATTTCTAATCATTTATTCTAATTTTAATGTATATAGTGTATGTAAATAAAAATATAACACGATATATATATATATATATATATATATATATATATATATACTTTTATATTTTTGAACAATATAAATTAAAAATAATTCTATACTTTTAGTAGATGTAAATATAAACAAATAATGAAGAAAGTAGAAACTAATAATTTGAATTAATTCTATAATATAAAAATATTAAAAAAGAAAGTGATGGAAAGTTGTTGAGTTGAGATTATTTTTCAAAATATTATTTAGTGAAATTCTTGAAATTTTTTAATTTTGTCTAATACAAAGAGAACGTTTCTAAAAATATTTTTTTTAAAAAAATTAATGAAATCAATATACAAAGGAATTTAATGGGGCCATGTGGGACCAAAAAAGAAAAGGAAATATTTTTTTAAAAAATAAAATTTTAAAATATTTTTAAAATTAGTGGGGCCTATGTGAGGCCATGTTGGTTTTTTGAGTTTGATCTTTGTTTTGATGCTGACAAAACATTTGTATCTTATGTGTATATTTAGTTTGTGAACAAGTTCATATTTCAACACACACATAAGGATTAAGACAAAATGGAGACCAAGATGGATCTTAATGCATATACACCAGGCGTACTCCATGAAGTGAAAAGCAAAAGATAAAGAAGAAGACATTTAATTTTATTGTATTGCATTTAATTTATATTTTGGTCTATAATATTTAATGCATGGCATGCATGATATGAATGAGCTTAAAAGCCATAGTTGGACCATAGGGAATCAAACAAGCATAAGGACTCAGGCTTCGGTCGACTGACGTTGGATTTTTTTGACTTAATTAAAAGACCTATTCCATAGACTGACCATAGGACAAAAAATTTTTCATGGAAAAATCTCTCATTTAAAAACCATGCCCATATATTTAAGGGGAAATTTTGTTAAGGTCAAAATCATGGGCAAAATAGAAATTTCACTTGCCTCGGTCGACCGACCATCGCAAGGTAATTTTGTAACGCCCCAACCTAGGTCTGGCAGGGAGCACTGCATCTCTCTTCCTCCACCTAGAATAAATAATAGGGGGAGGGCCTTATCGGACTAATAACTAGCGCCACAGACCAACACGTGTCATTTTCAATGTGTTTTGTCCTCACTCACACACTTCTTGAGAAAACTTCCCAAAAGGTCACCCATCCCAAGATTACTCCAAGCCAAGCACACTTAACTGTAGAGTTCTTATAGAAAGGCTCCCAAAAAGAAATGTGCACTTTGTTGATATGGGTAGTAACATCTAATCCTTTTAAGTCTTTCTTCCATAAGGTATCACATTCTCCCTCACTTACAGAATGCAACGTCCTCGTTGTGAACCCACATTTCCAAACTCAGGCGATGTCTCATCACACTTTCAGTTGGTTAATTGCTCTACTACCATTTTATAACGCCCCAACCTAGGTCTGTCAATGAGCACTACGTCTCTCCTCCTCCACTTAGATCGGACAATAGGGGGCGGGCCTTATCAGATTAATGACTGCGCTACAAACCAAACATGTCCTTTTTAGTGTGTTTTGTCCTCACTCACACACTTATAGAGAAAACTTCCCAGAATGTCACTCATTCCAAGATTACTCCAAGACAAGCACACTTAATTGTGGAGTTCTTATGGGAAGACTCCTGAAAAGAAAGGTGCACCTTGTTGATATGGGTAATAACATATAATCCTTTTAAATCTTTCTTCCACACAATTGCTTTGTGTGGGCCACGTACTGAGGACATTGGAAGACGAAGTATAAAATGCATGATTTCTATGTGGATGTATTATGCGCATGTGAATTTAATTATAGCATAATAATAATAGTATATCATATTGTTAATGCACGTGTGTACATGCGACGAGGTAAACATACTGTCGAGGGCTTGCTGAGAAAGGCAAGTGCTCTGATACCATTTTGTAATGCCCCAACCTGAGTCTGCCAGGGAGCACTGTGTCTCTCCTCCTCCACTTGGACCAGATAACAGGGGGCCGATCTTATCAGACTAATGATTGGCCTCATAGACTAATACGTGTCCTTTTTAATGTGTTTTGTCCTCAAGTCTTTCTTCCATAAGGTATCACACATTTGACCTTGGTTGACCGAACTGAGAAGTTGACCAAAGTTAAAGTTTCGGTCGACCGAACCTGTGGTATTATAATTGCCCTGGTCGACCGAACTGGTCAAAAGTCAACATATTGACTTTGCTTGGTCGATAGTCCCAAAAATGAATGTGACTCTTACGGTCAACCGAAATGACACGTGCTTGACGCCTATCTACTTGGTCGAACGAACCATTAGTTCAAAACTACCTTGGTCGACCGAATGTTAGAAAATGGTCAATCGAACTTGTTTTGGTCGACCAAACCTACGAAGGGTTCAAAATCACCTTTGGAGGGTTGACCAAAACCTTAGTTCAAAATTACCTTGGTCGACCGAACACAGTAATATGGTCGACCAAACCTATAATATGGTCGACCAAACCTCTCGGGTTGGTCAAATTTTTACCATGGTTAAACAGGGTTATTTTTCATTAAACATAATTAAACATTTTTAAAAATACCTAGCGTGTTCCCAACGGTCATATTTTCACCCAACTCTATATATACCCCTTCATAAGTCATAATTAGTAAGATGATTAGTTAGAAAACTCTCTCAAATTGTTCTATCCTACTTACATCTTCCCAAGCCTATTTTTTCATCCTCTCTTATTAATACTTTAAAAAATCAATTTCCAAATAAAGTGTTTTACATATATTGGGCATTTGTCTTTCAAATCAAAATTGTTTTTCCTCTCATAGTTTATTCACGTTTCATATCTAGTCTTGAGAGTAAATCAAAGTTTTCTCTATATATATATTCATTGATATATATTCTTGGAGAAAATCTACTTTTTTGCTTGTGAATCTTGCACATTCATTGCAAGATTCAAAGGCTCATTTGCTTGTGCTTACGAAAATATTTTTGAGTCATAAACCTTAAGTTCTCCAGCACTTTATTTAGAGAAATTTTTTTTGGAGAAATTTTTTTATTTGGACATAAAATCTTTAAGCACTCGTCATATACATATTTATTCAAAGATTACTTTTATAAAAATCACATTCTCACAGTGAACTTATTTTCATATCACATGTAAGTGTATGTTAGGTAGTAATTATTGTATATATTTTCTTGTATTAGAAGCATTTCTTTGTACACAATATTTGATTATCCGTTGTATTCCCGACATATGGTCCAAAGATGGAGACTAGCCCTGTGAATAGTCTCAGACTAGTTCAAATCCGGTTAAGAGAATTAGGTGCATCATCCTATTAAGGTGTTGTATAAGGTGTCGCTCCACCTGTTAAGCAAGCCATAGTGGAATCCTCTTACTTATGAGCTTGAAGCGGGGATGTCGGCAGTATCGATCATGCCTCGCTAACATATCGTGTGTCTATTTCATTTTCACATTTTCAATTTCAGCACATGTATATTTTATATTTGATTTATTATATGCAGTACATGTATTTAATTGTTTGAATATTTGATTAGGTTTACGATTATATAGAAAGACCCTAGGTTTGCGAAATACTACTGATATCTGGTTTAACCTAAGTAGAAATTTTTAAATACCCAATTCATCCCCCTCTTGGAAATACACCAATTCCAACAGGCCCCTACTGAGAGAGAAAGGAGGGGAAAAGACAAGGGTTAAAAAATATGAGGGCCTACGTAGGTCACGCATCTGCCAAAAAAGAACT
Organism: Malania oleifera; assembly: GCF_029873635.1. NCBI lineage: Eukaryota > Viridiplantae > Streptophyta > Magnoliopsida > Santalales > Ximeniaceae > Malania > Malania oleifera. Next base: position 71,000,862 of record NC_080418.1, on the reverse strand, counting down.
TTTTGAAAAAAAAAAAAATAGTGGGACTCGCGCAGGCCTCATCGGATGTAAAAATGGATACAAAAGAATTTGAAAAATTATGGGGCCCCCTATAATGTAAATTTATCAGATGCAAGAAAAAAAAATTTAGTGCAACGTGTCAGCGCTAGATTGAAACTCTAGATTCAGAAAATATATATATAGATAAGCTGGCAAAAGGGGTGTCAGAAGTAGATTTATACTTTTGAGATACCTAAATGGTAAGGTATGAATTAAATAGGTTAGGCTTCTTTTTATATTTAAAATTCATTTCCATAAAAATAAGTAAATAAATAACAAAAAGAAGACTAAACAATTGAAAAGAAAGTGTTGTTTGGAAAGAAAAAAAAATGAAAACAAGGGACTAATCTTTACATATTTAACGGTACTTGATTATAAGTAAGTGTGTATGTATATACATGCATAACTTAATACTATTCATATTAGAATTAATATTAACTTTTAATGTATCTTCTCTATATGTCTAATGCTATTAATATTAGAATTGTTCTAATATGATTAAGATTTAAGACAAATCAAACATTATTGTTTTGTAAAATAATTTTTTTGTTCAATAATTTGTTACTTATATTATTTGTCTTCTTCACTTCACTTCATAACCAAGTATAAAAAGATGGATTCATTATTATTATTTTCCCATTTTTTTAGTGCTTTTCAATCTTCAAATGGGTCTTAATTTTTTTTTTTTTATATGAGCAACTTGAGAATCATTTGTTCAAGTTCAACCTAGCTAACCTTTTTTTCTACAGCTACCCTTTAAAATAAATAATAAATTTGTATCATATTTGAAATATGGTAGCTGCAAGCTATTTTGCATTTAAAAGAAAGGCCGCTGATGTATGAATATTTCATTTTTAATTAAACAAAAATCAATGAAGAGCATTTCCAAACCTTCCAGGAGAAATAAATAAATAAATAGAAACAAAACAAAAAGAAGAGAGAGAGAGAGAGAGTTTCAGCATTAATAATGTTGATGGCGGTAAAATTCTGTCTGTAGATCAACCATCCAATCACTATATATATAGTGGACCGCTCAAGTCGATCTTTGTATAGACCAAATCAGAAAGCAACATGATATATATGTATGTATGTATGGCCTCAATTATTTATGTTTCTCCTTTTCTTTTCTTTTTTTCCACTAAAAATATTAAATTTGAAATTATAAATAGGAAAATAGCGCAGACCTTCCTTTTCTATGTTCATTTAAGATATAAGTTTTAAACCTCACTATGAAAGTCTTGAACTACGACTAGATAGTTGTGGAGAGTTTTATGTGCGACTTTGTCCCATATCAAAAAATTGTATAAATGATAAAAAGATTGGGTTTATTAATGGACACTCGGCCTAATGACTTAAACTCCTAAATTAAGTTACCAATTGTTCATGTATTATTATATACAGTGAATCTGCTTAGTAAAATTTTCATCATTCTTATTTAAAGAGAATAGTTATGTTGCTGTATAGAAAAATAATACTTTAGAAATCATATAAAAATGGTAGTCCGGTGCATAAAATTCATGCGTATGCGAGATCCGGGAAAGGGGTAAATCACATTCGGTCTATAGTACGTAATATTATCTTATATTTTTCCAAGAAATTGTTTTCACATCTCGAACCCATAACTTCTAGGTCACAAGAAAATAACTTTATTGTTGCGCCTAGCTTCCCTTCACTTTAGAAATCATATAATGAGAAGAATATGCGTCCTCCCTAGCTATAAAAAAAATAAAATAAAATAAAAATTTGTTTGGGATGTGCGAGTAGATTTATTGTGTTTGTGGGTTTGTAGGTAAGCACATGTGCCGTGGCATCCAAACCCTAGCCTGTTGATTAACAATGAATGATGAGTTGTGTCGGCATGAAGTTGGTAGAGTAATGGGAGGGGAAGGGATGCCAAGGCCCAACAATCTAGGGAAGAAGATCCAATATGGGATGGTGAATTGCTGATTACTGATTGACTGCAATGGAATCTAATCTCGTTTTTTCTTCTTTTTCTTTTTAATTTAATTAAATTTAATTCGCCCATGTGATGTGTCCAAGCAAGCATAAATATATGGCGTGGGTGGACGCAAGCTAACGTCCGTGACCACTTCTTGTCACTCTAGTCATGGGGCTGCCCCTCTTTTTTAAAAATAAAAATAAAAATAAAAATTAAGATAGGACTCTAATTTGGAGCGGATATGAATATAAAATTTAGACGTTTTAAGATAAGTAAAAATGTAACAGAATATGTTAAATATAATTTCAATAATAGTATAAAAAATATTAGAGAAAAAATTAAATTGATGATAAGAAATTAGCAGTACTAGTTAAACTATGTTACTTTGAATCTATTGTACAAGTTAAAGAATAAATGTGGAAGAAATAATTCCTGTAATTAAAATGGATTTGGTAAAATGAAAAAGTGTTTCTAGTGTATCTTGTCGTCATAAAATATCTTCAAAATTAAAAGTATAGTTTTTAAGGATGTATGTAAGACTAGCTATATGTATCAAAATGTTTCGCAACTAAAAAAGTAAAAATTACGGAGATAAGAGCATCTTATGACTTTAGTGACTCCAAGGTCATGAGTTTGATTCTCCCTTGAGAGTTTATCAAGATAATTTATCAGGGGTGTATCAATAGCAAGTGACTTTCACCCCCTCAGGTTTGGTGTTACACCACAGTGTCCAAAGTGGCGCAATGGTGACTACAGTCCCTGATTATTAAAAAATAAAAAGTTGTTGAAAGAAAAAAGTTAAGATAGATGAGTGATATGATGTTAAAAGACAAATTAAAGAATGAATTTATCTGCAGTAAATTAAGCATAATACCTATGGAAAATAAGACAAGAGGGGCGGTTCAAATGGTTAGGACATATAAATAACGTTAAAATTTTACTTATATTTTAAAATGCATTAAAATAATTACTTTGTTTCTTGATTTTTGTTTTGTAGGGAAAGAAAATATATGGACAATTTTGTCATTTTAGTAAAAAAAATATCAAATGTCAATGGCTTACAAATACTAATCATAAGCACATGCATTTCACATGATTCTTGGCTCTTGATAGCCATGAAAGATAATAAAAATATGAAGTGTACGTATAAAATTCATGACAAGTGGTTATTAATAATCATGTAGTTATAAATAAAATCATACTTAGTTTGTAAAATTCAACAAAGTGGAAATTGAATAAAAATAAAAAATAATAATTAAAATATATTTTATATTTTAACTAACGTACTCCCTTATGGTTTTCACAAAATATTGATTAACCAACGTACTTCCTTTTGGTTTTCGCAAGCCCAAAAACAAATTACAGTTCAACTTTATTTGAAATCCAATCTACGTAGTTTTTAAGATTAATGAATTTAAAACATGTTAGAATTAGTGTATTCCCAAGAGGGAGGGTGAATTGGAAAACTTTTCTCCTAAGTTGAACTAGATGTCGGCTGAGTATTACAACCTAGGGTCTTTTCTATTCAGTTCCAAATACGCCGATAAATATAATATGTGAAAATTTAAATCAAACGCATCATTCACGTAATAACATACACGTGTAGTAAATATGAAGTGCGACAATATACACAAACACACGATATGTTATCGGGGTTCAGCTAACTGTGCCTACGTCCCCACCTCTAGCTCGCAAGCCTAGCATAGGGTTGAACTCAACCTTAACCAGGTCAATTAGCGGAGCTGACCTCAACCTACACGCCTTAACAGGATGGCGCACCTAACTTTCCTAACCGAGTCTAAGCCAATCCGGGACTATTTTAGGGCTAGTCTCCCTCTTCAGGCCCGTGCCTGGAAATACAACAAATGTATATTTAATCAAATGGTACAGTGATTGTACTTTCGTGTAAAGCATATATGTACCCAAATACGCGCAATAACATACACCACAATATGATTCAATATGTAAGCTTAGTGTGGTTTAGATAGTTCAACTCTCAAAGGTATTTTCTATCAGTGTAATGCGTATGTGAAAGTGTCAAACAAGCAATCTTTGTTTCACAATATATTCAGCCAATAAGTTCAGACAAAGATGCCAAGTCTCAAGTATTTCAATCAGCAGGATATCTCAAGCATGTAAGTATCAAATGATGTATATGCTTGGTTTGCAAAAGATGTGTAATCTTTGAATTCAGCAAGTAATATATGAGTGAGTGAATATTGTAACAAAGATCACAATCACACAACCAAATATCTCTTCAAATATTTTTCAAGATAAAGCACACTAGATATTTGAAAGTATTTTGAAAATATTTTGCAACCAAAAACAAATACAATCTTGTCAAGATATTGCAATAATGGTGCAAGCTTAGAAGATCTATCAAAGTCTTCTTATGATAGACTTATCAACAAAGTCCCCTAAGAATCCTTAGGTTTGGCTCTCAAGAAAATTGTGTCAAACAAATAGAACAAGGAAAGCAAACCTTTCTAAAACAAACACTCAATCAACTTACATATGATGTAGGCACTAATAGATAATAAGCATGAGTGAATGAGGCTAAAAAATGAGTAGTATAGGCTTTTGGATTTTCAGAGAGTTCTCCCCTAATCAAAGTAGCTAATTGCATCTGATTTTCACAAATGATCTCATATATATAGACATGGGAAGAGATATGACCGTTAGGGACCTATTGGGTATTATTAGGGAAGTTAATGATATTTCAAATATTTTAACCCTATTTAAAAGATGTTTAACCGTGATAAAAGTCAAGGCAACTCGAGAGGTCCGGTCGACCAGAAAGGTTTCGGTCGACTAGAACTCATATGGTTCGGTCGACCAGGGCATTTTTGAACTGAGTGGTCGGTCGACCGAAAGTGGGCGATTTCCTATTTCTCCGAGGTTCAGTTGACTGAGCCATTTTGAACTAGCTGTTTCAGTCGACCAGACCGTTAGGATTTTTCCCGAGGACCCTCGGTCGACCAGGTAGTTGGTGTACAAATTTGGCTCGATCGACTAGATGGTCAATTTGTTGACCTAGGGGGTTTCGATCGACTGGGGCTTTTTGAACTACACTAGTTCAGTCGACCAGGACCTTGGTCAACTGTTGACCCAGGGGGTTTCGGTCGACCAGGGCAAAATGAACTGCCTTGGCCGGTCGATCGAAAGTGCACCAAGTGTGCATTTCGGTCCTGTTTCAAAACATATAAACCCTATTCAAGTGTCTAATACATGCAAGTGTAAAGGTGAGTGTCCTAAGGTCACTTGGAGTTCAATTTTGAATACACCGAAAAAGTCCGGTGTCGGTCGACCGAACGGAAAACCCTAAGGTCTTTCTAAGGTCATTTTTCATTTACGGTTTGTTTGAGCTTAAGTATTATCATGCATGTGATGTGTGTGACCTTATTACAAACCAAAGACCTATTTACTATTACAGACCTTTCCTACTTAAATATTATAGACCCGAATATATATTACAACAAATAAATTATATCTAGGCTCTTCAGGGTTTTCGTTTTCCTCCGGGTCTCTAAGTGCCATCATAGGATACTACCAAGATAAACCTGTACATCCACTCGGTAGTCATTAAATACTTAAGCATTTGTCATAATCAAAATAGGATATGACCCATAAGGTCAACAAAACATCCACACAGTTTATATGTGTTGAAAATAAAGAGAGTAAGGGAAAGAGAGTACACTAGGATTTTTACGAGATTTGACTTATCCTCAGCCTACATCCTCACTTTGGCAAACCACCAAAGGATTCCACTATATCAGTTCCTTTCTGAGCAAAACAACACCGTTACACACTTCTTTAGTAGGCTAGAGCCCGCCTCTTCAAGTGATATCCCCTCACTCGGTCACTCCTTCAATTAGGCTAGAGCAGCACCTCTTTAAGCGATCCCCCACGCTTAACCAATGATCCAACAATCTTGGAATCGTCAAAAACACTACAAGAATACAACATGATAACTGCGTACAAGAACACTCTCTTAAATAGCAAATTAGTACAAATTTAGAACTATATACTTTAAAGTAAATCAAATATGAAATTCAGATTAAAGCTCAAAGAGTGTATCACCAAGTAGTTCTTTCAATGGATGAAAGAATTAGAATTGTAGCACAAGATTAGAGATTGAGAGTCAGCAAAGCCTTAGTAATTTTCGTGCAAGATGAGAGTGAGAAAGCCCTTGAGAGTTTGAGAACAATTAAAAGAGATTTAATGTTGAATTTGATTTTTAGTGTATGAATTAATTGATCTTGGGTGTATTTATAGAGTTAGAAAAGCATTTAACTTGATCCCCAAGTTTACTTGAAGTAGTGTCCAAGTTTTGAACCAATTTTGAGCCCTAAGCAATCTAATTTTTAAAATATGTCTGTTATGAAATTTAAAATCTGCCGCGTGGCAGTAGCTTGAGGGGTTCTCGTTAGTCGCCCATTCAATGAATTACACAGTTAAAATACACAGATAGTAGGGTGGCAGTTGCTTGTCACCTTGGGGTCAGACACCTATCACTGAATACCCTGGTTTTTAAAAAAAAAAAAAAAACGGCAAAAGGGTGACAGTAGCTTGATGAAACCTTGTTAGGCTTCTCATTCTACACCGTCAGGCGCCTGTCAAGACCCAGACAGTAAGCTGGCGACCTTCTATCTGTATATTTTAAAAACCTATAAGGTGGCCTATTGACTATGTTCAATCGGGCTCTGGTCAAGTAAAAATCTGGTTTTTTAAAATATTTTTGTATTCACTCTCTTTGCTTCTTAATTCTTGGAATATCAATTTGTTCTCTTTGAAAAATATGTTCCAAGTTTTTAAGTTATGGTCTCTAAGTCTCTTCATTCCTAATGAGCTTCAAAATGAAATTTCATAATTTGAAAATACTTGAAGTACTTACAATACATCTCCTATTGACTCTCTTCATTTCTTTTGAACGCTTTCAAAAACTTCATCAAGTTGTTGCTTTGAGTTCTTGAATTTTCAATATTGATCACTTGAGTTGATATGAGCTTTCAATGTTCTTGTGATCTTTGAGTCTTTCCATGTTGGTCTTTTGAGCTTTCAAAATAGATCACTTGTCTTTATGAAGTATGCTTTTGTTTCAATATCTGAATTTTCCGAAATATGACAACTTTGAATAACATTAAATAACCTTACTTTGTTATCATCAAAATTAAGAGTCATAAGCATTATTTAGGCAAAAAATCTCCCCATTTTTGTTGATGACAAATAAGAAGCAAAAATAGGTAAGCCTTAAAAGGCTCCCCTTTACAATAAGCATAAAACTTCAAAGTTAACATTATTCAATATCACTCATCACATTATTCAAGATCAAGTTTATCAATCAATATCAAATACTTTTCCCCTTTTATGTTCATGCTCAATTTTTGTTCAAAATTTCTCCCCCTTTTGACATCAATCAAAAAGACTAAAGAAAATGATTAAGCATGCATATCAAACATAAGTACACACTCAATTTATTATTTTTTTATATAGCATGTATAGTGTGTTTTAATAGTCATGCATATGTGTTGTAACATCTTTACTAACATCATTTTCTCCTTTGACATTATTCAAGATATCAATTGTTGAATTCATGATACCAATTGAACTTTTGAATTGTGATACCAGGTAAGGCATTAAAGAATAATACCAATTGAAATTTGAAAATTATGTTACCAATTTAAAATTTCATTAATTTGAAAATAGGGAAGCAATCACAATATAAGCAATAAGTCATAACACTCCCCTTGAATTTAACACATTCAAATTTGATATTAATTATGCTTTTAAGTTTATCATCTTATGCTTCAAATATTGATTTATATCATGTGTGTGCTTATGGATACTAATATCAATTACCATGTCAATATCATCAATATCTACATGCTTATGAATACAATTATGCTAGTAATGCTCAAATTCCAATTGAACTTTTTAAATTGTGAAATCAATTGAGCTTTTAAATTGTGATACCAATTAAAGTATTCATGGATACAAATATACTTTATAGATACCAAAGCTAATATTATATCATGTATAGCTCATGGATATCATATCAAAATTTCATGCTTCAAAATCAAGCTCAATAATTTCATGCTCAAGTTTTCAATATATAGTGAGCCACAAATCATCAATATAAGTCAAGTCAAGATCATACACATGTCTTTGGTATTTTTAGCATTTTAGCATAGAAGCATATCATGTAAGCTGGGAGCATATCATTATCATTGTACTACAACATTGCTCAATTTGCTTTCACTCTCAAATATCTTTTCTTGAAAAAAAAAAACAATAAGCTCAGATTTTCTTTGATTTCATATGATTTTCCAATCTTCATATACCTTAATCTTTTCTAATTTGAAGGCTTATATGAATTATTCATTAATTGAGGCCAACAATTAGTTTCATTAGTTTCAATAAGTTTAGCATTGATAAGCTTGAAAAAATTTTAATCCTTATTTTCTATTTCAATTTTGTTCAATATCCCTGCATTGTTATACATAGACTTGTTATCAATTGAAATTGAAGGATTTTGTCATAATATTTCATCTTGGTAGCCGTACTTTCTTGGGTCTGGATTGTTTAGAAAGTGATGTTTCTTTAATTCTCCACACTTGTTTAGTTTTCACACCTTTTCTCTTAAATGGACATTCAAACTTTATATGTCCCTTCTTCTTACATAGGTAGCATATGATGTGAGTGTAAGCATTTGAAGAAGTGCCTGCATAGTCCTTGGAGGCTTTTGTAAAGTACCCCATATAGAGGTTATTCTTCCTTGAATTTTTAACTCCATTAAATCCTATGTCTTCTTTGTTTAGGGTCATTCTTTGTGATCCTATCATTTTGTCAAAGTTTTCCGTCCCTTTTGTGAAATTGTAAATGATCTCGTTTGAGATCATTTATCTCAATATCTTTCTTGCCATCAAAATTTTCTTGTGATTTCTCTAATTCTTGAGACATTTTTATGTTTTTATCCTCTAATTCAGAAATATATTTGTTTTTCTCATTTTCCATAAAGGATAGGGATCTCAAGTCTTCTACTTCCTTCATCAACTTTTCATTCTTGCTCTCTAATTTCTTGACTTTCAAGTCTTTTTCTTTTTTAGCAAGATTTATAGATTCTAACTCTTTTATCACTGCTTCATTCTTATTTTTAATTTTCTTTATTTTTGAATCTTTTTCATTTGCAGCAAGTTTAAGAGATTCTAACTCTTTCATTACTCCTTCATTCTTGTTTTTTAATGATGTGTATCGTTTAATCACATTAACTAACATCTTATGCACCTTGAATAAATCATTTTGAAGTTCTTCATAAGATGACATGCTCTCATCATTGGATTCATTAGATGAATCACTACTATAACCATTAACCGATTTGGATGAGGAACTTTGTTCTTCATCATCATCCCATGCCATAGAGCAAGTGTAAGCAACTTCTTGGTCATTTCACATTCCGAACTACTTGTACTCAAATTATCTCAAGTAGTGACTTTCATGACCTCTTTTTTTTTTTTTTTTAGAATCTTTCTTAAGTAGTGGACATTCCGATTTTTTATGTCCAACTTTGTTGTAATTATAACATGTAGGATTTTTATTTCTTGATTTCTTCTTGTTAATTTCTTTTTCTTCTTCATCTGATTCAGATTTCGATTTTCTTGTAAATTTATTCTTTCTTCTAAGGATTTTAGCATGTTTCTTAGATATGTACGCTAATTCATGTTCATTCATCTCTTCTTCATGATCACTAAAGCTTTTATTTTTTGTTTTAAAAGTTATGGATTCTTGAGCTTTAATTTTTCCACTTCGTTCATTCATAGGCATTTTATATATGAGGAAAGAACCTATAAGTTCATCTAAGGAGGTATTTTTCTAATTTCTTCCTTTGGTTATTGCAGTGGCTTTTGGTTCCCATATTGGTCGCAACCCTCTAAGAATTTTTTGAATCATCTCATAGGTGGTGTATATCTTTCCTAGTGCATTGAGGGAGTTTATAATTTGGGTGAACCCTGTGTACATACTAGTGATTGATTCATTAGGATTCATTTTGAAAGCTTTGTATTCAATAGTTAGCATATCAATTCAATTGTCTCTAACATCTACCGTTCCTTCATAGGTTACCTATAACCTATCCCAAAGAAATCTTTGGTTGTTTTTCAGGTCATGACTCTATTGAATTCATTAATATCTAGAGCACAATACAAAGCATTGATAACACTTGAATTAACTTGCAGCATTTTGTGGTTTAAGTTAGTCATGTCCTTTTTTTCCTTAAGGACTTGTTTTCCATTTACTAATTTGAGGGGAATTAGGTCACCATCCATGACAACCTCTTAAACTCTCCAATCCATAGTTTGAAGATAAATTCTCATCCTTTGTTTCCAAAATGTATTATTTAAACCACAAAAGATGGGTAGCCTAGTTGAGGATTGTCCTTCTCCAAAGGGAGCTATGCCTAAGTGTGTCATTAAGATCTTTGTATAACTACTAATTAAGATTTCCTATAACCCTTCTCTTATACCAATTGAAAACTAAGGTATAGTCTCAAGAGGGGAGGGGGGGTGAATTGAGTTATTAAAATTCCTTTTAAAACTTTTTATGAGTTCTTTAACCTAATTTACTTCTTTCAACGAATTCTTGATTTCTTGTTGATTTAGAAATCACACAAAAAAAACTTAATTCTTATTCAATCCACAACCACACAAAATAAAACCTTCAATCAACCAATCAAATCAATCACACAATATTCAATCAAGATACGCGATGCAATTCTTTTAGCTTTTCAAAGAATCCAAGATGTTTAGTTTGTTTGCAGCCCTGTAGTGAATGAAATTTTGAATCAAGCCCTGTATTTTTGAAATTTGTTTCTCAATTTGATATTCAACAAAACATCCACACTCTTCCCAAAATTCAAATTTTAAATAAACCTTAGTTAATAAGTTTTTGGGTGTTAACCAATCAACGTACTCCCTTACGGTTTCCAAAAAAATATTGATTAACCAATGTACTTCTTTTCAGTTTTCGCAAGCCCAAAACAAATTATATTTCAGCTTTATTTGAAATCCAATCTACGTAGTTTTTAAGATTAATGAATTTAAAACATCCATGCAGTTTATATGTGCTGAAAATAAAAAAAAGAGTAAGGGAAAGAGAGTGACATCAGGATTTTTACGAGATTCAGCTTATACCCAGCCTATGTACTCGCCTTTGGAAAACCACCAAAGGATTCCACTATATCAATTCCTTTCCAGGCAGAACAACACCATTACACACTCCTTCAGTAGGCTAGAGCCCGCTTCTCCAAGTGATTTCCCCTCACTTAGTCACTCCTTTAATTAGGCTAGAGCAGCACCTCTCTAGGCGAACCCCCATGCTTAGCCAAAGATCCAACAATCCTGAAATCATAAAAAACACTACAACAATACAAAATGATAGTTGCGTACAAGAACACTCTCTTAAAGAGTTGATTATTATAAATTCAAAACTATATACTTCAAAGTAAATCAAATATGAAATTCAGATTACAACTCAAAGAGTGTATCACCAAGTAGTTCTTTCAATGGATGAAAGAATTAGAATTGTAGCACAAGATTAGAGATTGAGAATCAGCAAAGCCTCAGTAATTTTCATGCAAGATGAGAGTAAGAAAGCCCTTGAGAGTTTGAGAACAATTGAGAGAAATTGAATTCTGAATTTGATTCTTAGTGTATGAATTAATTGATCTTGGGTGTATTTATAGAGTTAGAAAAGTATTTAACTTGATCCCCAAGTTTACTTGGAGTAATGTCCAAGTTTTGAACCAATTTTGAGCCCCAAGCAATCTAATTTTTAAAATATGTTTGTTATGAAATTTAAAATCTACCGCGTGACAGTAGCCTGAGGGGTTCTCGTTAGTCCCCTGTTCAATGAATTATACAACTAAAATACACAGGTAGTAGGGTGGCAGTCCCCTATCACCTTGGGGTCAAGCGCCTGTCACTGAATAACCCAGTTTTTTAAAAAAAAAGAGGCAGAAGGGTGACAGTTACCTGATGAAACCTTGTCAGGCTTCTCATTTTACACCGTCAGACGCCTATCAAGACCCAAACAGTAGCCTGACGACCTTCTATCTGTATATTTTGAAAACCTATAAGGTGGTAGCCTACTAACTATGTTCAGTCAGGCTCCTGTCAAGTAAAAATTTGGTTTTTTAAAATATTTTTGTGTTCACTCTCTTTGCTTCTTAATTCTTGGAATATCAAATTGTTCTCTTTGAAAAATATGTTCCAAGTTTTAAAATTATGGTCTCTAAGTCTCTTCATTCCTAATGAGCTTCAAAATGAAATTTCATAATTTGAAAATACTCGAAGTACTTATAATACATCTCCTATTGGCTCTCTTCACTTCTTTTGAACTTTTTGAAAAACTTCATCAAGTTGTTGCTTTGAGTTCCTAAATTTTCAATATTGATCACTTGAGTTGATATGAGCTTTCAATGTTCTTGTGATCTTTGAGTCTTTCCATGTTGATCTCTTGAGCTTTCAGAATTGATCACTTGTCTTCATGAAGTATGTTTTTGTTTTAATATTTGAATTTCTAGAAATATCACAACTTTGAAGAACATTAAATAACCTTACTTTGTTATAATCAAAATTAAGAGTCATAAGCGTTATTTAGGCCAACAAAAATAATTCTATACTTTTAGAAGATGTAAATATAAGCAAATATTGAAGTAGAAACTAATAATTTGAATTAATTTTATAATATAAAAGTATTAAAAAAGAAAGTGATGGAAAGTTGTTGAGTTGGGATTCTTTTTAAAAAAATTATTTAGTGAAATTCATTAATGTTTCAATGTTTGAATTTTGTCTAATAAAAAGAGAAAATGTTTCTAAAAATATTTTTTAAAAAATTAATGAAATCAATATACAAAGGAATTTAGTGGGGGCCATGTAAGACCAAAGAAAAAGGAAAAAGAATTAAAAAAATTTAAAAATTAAAATTAGTTGGGGGGGGGGTAAGAAAAAGGTAAAAAATGTGGGGACCTTCGTAAAGAACTTTTTGGAAAAAATAGTGGGGCCTGCACAGGCCTCCTCTGATGTAAAAGATAGATAAAAAAAAATTGAAAAATTATGGGGGCCCCTATAATGTAAAGTTAACGGAAGCAAGAAAATAAATTCAGTGCCATGTATGACGCTAGATTGAAATTCTAGATTTAGAAATTATATGTATTGATAAGCTGGCAAAAGCAGTGATACAAGTAGATTCACACTTTTGAGATACCTAAATGTTAAGGTCTAAGTTAAATAGGTTAGGCTTTTTTTGATATTTAAAGTTCATTTTCGAAAAAAATAAACAAAAAGGCAAAAAAAAAAAAAAAAGGACGACTATAAACAAGTGAAAAGAAAGTATTGTTTGAAAAGAATAAAAAAAGTGAAAACAAGGAACTAATCTTTACATATTTAACGGTAATTGATCATAAGTGTGTATGTATATACATGCATAATATAATACTATTAATATTAGAGTTAATATTAACTTTTACTAATATTAGAATTGTTCTAATACGATTGAGATTTAAGACAAATCAAACATTATTGGTTTGTAAAATAAATTTTTTCTTTTCCACTTTACTTGATAATCAAGCATAAAAAGATGCAATCATTATTCTTTTTTCCCCCCCTTTTTTTTTTAGTGCTTTTCAATTTTCAGATGGGTCTTTTTATATATATATCAATAATGTGAGAACCATTTGACCAAGTTCAATCTCACCAACCTTTTTTTTACACCTACCCTTTAAAATAAATGACAAATTTGTATCAAATTTGAAATATGGTAATTACGCTGATCCGTAGGTTTGGTACCACACCAGGAGGTCTGAAAGGCTCGTTGGTGGCTGGAGTTCCTATATAATCAAAAAAAAAAAGGCCGCCAATGTATGAATATTTCACTTTTAATTAAACAAATATCAATGGAGAGTGTCTCCAAACCTTCCACAAGAAATAAATAAAAAAATGGAAACAAAGCAAAAAGAAGAGAGAGAGTTTCAGCATTAATAATGAGAGGCTTTTTATGGCACATGGTGATGGTGGTGAAATTCTGACTGTAGATCAACCATCCAACCACTCTAAATGTAGTGGACCACTCAAGTCCATCTCTGTATAGAACAAATCAAAAGTAACATAATTTATATATATATATATATATATATATATATATATATATATATATATCTGTGTGTGTGACCCCAATTATTTATGTTTTTCTTTTTCTTTTCTTTTTTTCTTTTTTTTTTTTCACTAAAAATATTAAATTTAAAATTATAAAATGGAAAGTAGCACACATCTCCCTTTTATATGCTCTTCTAAAATCTAAGTTTTAAACCTCAATATAAAAGTCTTGAACTACAACTAAAGAGTTGTCGAGAGTTTTATGTGAGACTTTGTCCCGTATTAAAAAATTGTGTAAATGATGAAAAGATTATGTATATTAATGGCCACTCGGCCTAATAATTTAAACTCTTAAATTAAGTTAGCACTTGCTTATGTATTATTATATATATCTAATTTGTTTAGTAAAATTTTCATCGTTCTTACTTAAAAAGAATATTTATGTTGCAATATTGAAAAATAATACTTTAAAAATCATATAAAAAGGATAGTCTGGTGCATAAAACTCATGCGTATGCAAGGTCTGGAAAAAGGGACAGACCACAATCGGTTTATAGTAGGTAGTCTTACCTTACATATTTGCAAGATATTGTTTTCACGTCTCGAACCCATGACCTTAGGTCACATGACGACGACGACCTTATTGTTATGCCTAAATTTTCCTTCACCTAAGAAATCATACAGTGAAGAAATTTTAGACATTAATGGATATGTGTCCTCCCTAACTACCAAAAAATAAATAAATAAATAAAATTTGTTTGGGATGTGCAAGTAGATTTATTGTGTTTGTAGGTAAGCACAAGCCCTAGCTTGTTGGTTACAATCAATGATGAGTGTGTGGGGATGAAGTAGGCCCAACAATCCAGGGAAGAAGATCCAATATGGGATTGACTGCAATGGAATCTAATCTCCCTCCAATTCCCAATTCTTTAGTTTCGCATTTTCGTTCTTTCTTCTTTTTGTTTTTAATTTAATTCGCCCATGTGATGTGTCCTAGCAAGCTTAAATAAGTTAAACGTCCGTGACCACTTCTTGTCACTCTCTAGTCATGAGGTTGCCCCTCTTTCTTTTTTTAAATATAAAATTTAAGATAGGACTTTGATTTGGAGCCGACATGAATATAAAATTTAGACGTTTTAAGATAAGTAAAAATGTAATTTAAATAATAGTATAAGAAATATTAGAGAAAAAATTAAATTGACAATAAGAGATTAATAGCAATAGTTAAACTATGATATTTTGAATCTATTATACAAGTTATAGAACAAATATAGAAGAAATAATTCTTATAACTAAAAGAGGTTTGATAAAACGAAAAAGTATTTTCAGTATATCTTGTCATCGTAAGATATCCTTAAAATTAAAAGTATAGTTTTTAAGGATGTCTATAAGACTAGCTATATGTATCAAAATGTTTGGCAACTAAAAAAGTAAAAATTACGGAGACAAGAGCACCTTGTGACTTTAGTGATCCCAAGGTCACGGTTTCGATTCCCCTTTGAGAGTTTACCTTGATAAATTATCAGGAGTGCGTCAATAGGCAAGTGACTTTCACCCCCTCGAATTTGGTGTCGCACCATAGTATTCAAAGTGACACAATGGTAACTGAAATTTCAGGTTATCAAAAAATAAAAAGTTGTTAAAAGGAGAAAGTTAAGATGGATGAGTGATATAACGTTAAAATACAAATTAAGGAATGAATATATCTACAATAAATTACCCATAATACCTATAGAAAATAAGACAAGACGGGCGGTTCAATTGGTTAAGACATCTAAATAACCTTAAAATTTTATGCATTAAAATGATTACTTTGTTTCTTGATTTTTGTTTTGTAGGGAAAAAAATAAAAGGACAGTTTTGTCTTTTTAGCATATATATATATATATATATATATATATTAAATGTCAATGACTTATAAATATTAATCATAAGCAGGTGCATTTCACATGATTCTTATATATATATATATATATATATATATATATATATATATATATATATATATATATATATATAAAATATAAATGACTTATAAATATTAATCATAAGCAGGTGCATTTCACATGATTCTTAGCTCTTGATAGCCATGAAAGATAATAAAAATATGAAGCCAGCGTACATAAATTCAATGACAAGTGATTATTAATAATCATGTAGTTACAAATAAAATCATTCTTAGTTTGTAAAATTCAACACCGTAGATATTGAACGAAATAAAATAAATAACTAAAAATATTTCATCTCATTCGCACATAAAAGATTCCATAGCTATTTGCATTCCAATAACTTTGATGAATGCATATTTTACGATTTTTATTTTTACTTCTAAGCTTCTAACTAAATAATATTTTATAATTACAAGTTGTATAATTGGATTTGTTGAAAACTTGAAGAGGAAAAATTGATGTACAACACAAGTGATAGATTATATTTATATTGTTATTATTTTAAAAATTTTAAATTTGTATCTTTTTTTTTTTCAAAAAAATTAAAAAGAAATACTCTTTTAAAAATTTTATGTTTTTTGTTAAGATTTATGACTAAATGAATGCTATCTTTTAAAAAAAAAATTAAGCCAATTTCGGTGAAATGTTAGGAAAAAAAGTATATTATATTTTTAAACCGATGTTTAATGGATATATACCTATTTATTAAATGGGTAGATTTGAATTTATAAGCTATTTACTTGTCAATAAATGGGTCAACCCAAATCCAATCCCGTTTAACACTCACACATTTATGACCCACTCAAACTTAACTCGTGAACCCGTTTTGCCATCCCTAATCAAAGTTTTTACTAGTCCTTATATTCATTCATCATGATTATTTTTTGTGGATTAGAGGATTGTTATTTGATAGCCAAAATAGGAGTAAATCCATTTACTATTCATATCCTTTACCATTCTTTCTATAATTTTTGACACGGTAAACTTCAATCATTGAATATTCATAGTTATTACTTCTGATAAACCAAATTACAAAATTACTCCTCCACACATGGGAGTGGAGCATCTTAATTGAAGTTCAAATACAAATCTCAATACCCTCAGGGTGTGGTTCAAGTGATAGTGCGAGTTGTGAGAGTATCTTTCATAAGGTCAGGTGTTTAAATTCTTTCGGATTCGTTTTTACCTCTTGACTCCTGAATTTACCCTTCCTTTGAAGTTGTGGAGTTAACTTCATGAGATGTAGGATTAGTCACGTAAACCATAAAACAGACAAAAAAAAAAAAAAAATACAAATCTCAAATGAACACAGGACTACTTTTGAAAAGAAAACTCGATGGTATTATCAAAGCAAAACAATTCCCTAAAGCAGAAAATACAACAAAATACAAATCTATGGTGCCTGGTCAAAAGGGGTGGCTTAAAGCTGTCTCAAGATTTGCTCTGATTCGCTCAATAATTAATACGACTATCAACACTAAACCCTAGAAACTGTAGTTCAGGAAGCTACCCGCAGCTACCCTTCCAGAGCGTTGCCAAAACAACCTTTTGGATTATGCACCAATAAACAAAATGAAAAACATAATAATAATAATAATAATAATAATAATAATAATAATAATAATGTACCTACATTCAAGTACTATTTTGGAAGCATTTAGTGAATTTAAAAAAAAAATTAATATAATTTTATACTATAGTTTATTTAAATCTAGTACATTTCCAAACTTAAACCTCTTAGCGTAAATAAAATTGTTTGAGTTCGTCAACTATAAATATACATATTCATGCAAAAAATCAAAACTCCCATGTAAACACAATCACCATGTTTGTCCCCAAAAAAATACAATATCGTAAAGTGCAAGGGCTTCGTGTCACAAATAGGCAAAGTTCGATGATCATGAGAACCATAAGGTCTACTAAATGTGCAACGAAAATTCAAACACACTACAAGAAAACTAATCCAAGTCAAATCTAATATTGCTCCTCTAAATACATAAAAACACTCATGAATTTATTTACGTTGCATTTGGAAGTATGAATTTCGAATATTAATTTAGATTTGAATAAATTTCAATACAATTTTTAATTATATATTTTCTAAATCTTAAAACCATAGGATTAGCGTACGAGTAGGATTAGCGTACGAGTACAACTCTTGTCCCAATTGTTATGGCTATTCATGACTAGGCAAGATTATCATGCTCAAATTCATGTTTAGTTTATAAAATATCTACTCTTAAGAATAAGATAAAATAAAATGAAAAATTATTGAATAGGCACTCACTTTTGAAATGCAACTTAAATAGCACTCACTCTACATAGCACAATCCTCATATAAACGTAAATAGTAGTAAAGCATCCATACGTAAAAGATATCAGTGTATCATACACTAATTGAGATTCAAGACATATATACATAGGATTAATATTCTTTGATAGCTCAAGCGATATAAGATAGCCATACAACCATATCTGGTGGTAATTCCAAGGGATAGAGTGAATTCTATTCTCAACCTCTCTATCAATAGGGATGCACGACATTATACCCCACATTGTCATCGATGTAGCTACCAATCCCATAAGACAACTGTCATGGATGCTAAGACCCCACACCCAAACTCGCCCTTCGATGGAATACACCATCATTCCATTTGGGTTGCAAATGGAATAGAAATGGAAAAGAAATGCAAGGAAAATTTCATCCCCCTTAATTTCATTCGATTCTTACATAGCAAACGATGATTATAAAAACAATAGTCTCCTTCAATATTTAAAGACTATTTGGAATACGCAACATAATTTTAGGAACACATATGACATCTCCGTAATCAAATTCATGTTTCACTATAGTTGTTTTCAAGGCACAACCGAAGTACATCAATATTTAATTAAGTTTGCAATATATATATATATATATATCTGTGTGTGTGTGTGTGTATGTGTGTGTGTGTGTTCGTGTTAGAAAATATAGTACAACTATATAAAAACTTAAATACAAATCAAACACAAACACGAATATAAATATGATTCTCAATAAGGTTGAGTCACATAAATCTCGCTCTCTTTAAGGAGATTCAAGTCCTCTACAGTTTTTTTTTTTTTTTTTGTCTTAGCTCACGAACTGAGGTAGTAGAATATCACTTTTAACTTGTCTCCCCTATGATACAACAGCCAGATTTGAATTATACGACTCAATCCAATTCTACACAAATGGAAGAGTCCAAAGTTCCACAAAGAACATTTTTCTTAAGTTGTCAAACTCTCTATACTTGGATGATAGGATAATATGATAATTAGTTATGTGAAGGAAATTGTATGTAGAAATATATCTTAGAGCCAATGCCTTGGGGTATATATATAAGGATATAAGACCTAAAAATAAGGTCCAATTAATATATTGAATTTAAGAAACACAAAATCAAAACCTAAATAAATAGATATCTATCCCTAATGCATGCTTTTCCAAAGATTTAAATAAATACTTCAAGGTACATGCCCTTTCTAAAGATTCAATTAACTAAAAGTCTAACTCCAAGATACATACCCTTTCCAAGAACTCAATTGAATAAAGTATAATTCCAAAATGATTAATCTTATTTGATATATAATATTAAAATAAACTAGCAATTCCCCTCTTTATTTTGATTATAGATGCAACATTTCTGTGGAAAGTTTAACAACCAAAGAGAGAAAATTATGTATAATGAATGTGTGCTCTACATTAATCCTTCACTTAGTGAACAATAATCTTTACTCCAAAGTAGATAATTGTCTCTGACTTGAACTATGACTGTTTAAGGGAAATAAAGTATCACTACTCACATATAATAATCCAAATGTTGAAATAAGCTTTAACAACCAGCACATTTTGGCCTTGTGCTAATCCTAGTTTTATGAGCATATTTAAGAATAAGCCCAAGTATCATGGAGAGCAACCCCACTCTAATGCCCACATAAGTAAAATATGTCAACAGTGCTCCTATAACTTTAACACCCCAATCATAAGAACTACAAATTATCATTAAGAGTCTTAAAAACTCAACTTTCCCCATTACAAGATAAATGCACTTACACCATAAGAAGAGTTTATGTTAGAATTGGTGTATTCCCGAGAGGGGGGGGGGTGAATTGGAATTTAAAACTTTTTCACCTAGGTTAATTTATCCAACAACAGTAAATACACAACCTAGGGTCAGTCTATACAACTTCCAAATGCGTAGATAAATATAATGTGGAAATTAAGTCATAAACATCATTCACCCATAACATACATTTGCGGTAAGTATAAACTGTAGAAATATGAACAAACACACGATATGTTATCGGGGTTCGGCCAACTGTGCCTACGTCCCCGCCTCTAGCTCGCAAGCCGGAGGATTCCACTAATAGCTCACTTAAGGGTGGAGCGGCACGTACAATTAGGTCAAATTAACACATGACTGACCTCAACCTTAACCAGGTCAATTAGCGGGGTTGACCTCAACCTACACGCCTTAATAGGACGATGCACCTAACTTTCCTAACCGAGTCTAAGCCAATCCGAGACTATTCCAGGGCTAGTCTCCCTCTTCAGGCCCATCCCCGGATATACAATGAATGTGTATATAATCAGATAGTACAGTGATTGTGCTTTCGTGTAAAGCAGATGTGTACCCAAATGCACGCAATAACATACACCACAATATGATTCAATATGTAAGCTCAATGTGGTCTGGATGGTTCAACTCTCAAAGGTATTTTCTATATGTGTAATTGTACGTGAGAGTGGCAAACAAGCAATCTTTGTATCACACTATATTTAACAAATAAGTTCAAACAAAGATGTCAAGTCTCCAGTATTTCAATCAGCAAGATAACTCAAGCATGTAAGTATTAAATGATGTATATGCTTGGTTTGCAAAAGATGTGTAATCTTTGTACTCAGCAAATAATATATGAGTGAATGAATATTGCTACAAAGACCACAATCACACAAACAAATATCTCTTCAAATGTATTTATCAATATAAAGCACACTAGATATTTGAAGATGATTTTGAAAAGATTTTGCAAACAAAATACTATACGATCTTCTTAGGATATTGCAATGAAGGTGCAAGCTTAGAGGATCTAACAAGGTCTTCTTAGGATAGACTATCAACAAAGTTCCCTAAGAATCCTTAGGTTTTACTCTCAAATAAAATCATGCCAAGAAAAATAGAACAAGGAGAGCAAACATTTCCAAACACACTCAATCCACTTACAAATGATGTAGGCAATGATAGAAGGTAAGCTTGAGTGATTTGAGTAAGAAAATGAGTGGTATAGGGTTTTTATTTTTCAGAGAATTCTTCCCTAATCAAGGTGGCTAATCGCCCCTAATTTTCTCAAATGATCTTATATATATAGGCATGGGAGAAAATGTGATCGTTGGGGACCTATTGGGTATTATTAGGAAAGTTTAATGATGTTTAGAGCATTTTAACCCTATTTAAAAAATATTAACTGCGGTAAAAAATCAAGGCAACCCGAGAGGTTTAGTCGACCAGAAATGTTTCGGTCGACCAAGTCTCATATGGTTCGGTCAACAAGGGGACTTTTGAACTGAAGGCTCGGTCGACCAGGAGAGGGCGATTCCTTAATATTTTGAGGTTCGGTCGACCAGGTCATTTTGAATTGGCTGGTTCGGTTGACCAAACTGCTGGGAATTCTCCCGAGGACCCTCTGGTCGACCAAGTAGTTGGAGAACAAAAGTTCTCGGTCGATCGGGAGGTCAAAATGTTGACCCCCAGGTGGTTCGGTCGAACGGGGTCAAATGAACTGTAAAGGCTCAATTGACTGGACCGTGGTCAACATGTTGACCCGGACCGATTTCGGTCGACTAGGAGAAAATGACCTGTGTGGGTCAGTCGACCGAAAGTACAATACTTGTACATTTTTGTCCTTTTTCAAGCATGCAATAACCCAAGTCAAATATTCAAACATATATATGCATGAGTGAGTGTCCTAGGGTCATTTGGTCTAAAATTAAGACACTAAAAAAGTTCGGTATCGATCGACCGAAAGGGTACACCCTAAGGTCTTTCTAAGGTCCTTTCTCATTCATGGTTTGTTTTAAGCTTACGTAGTAAATCATACATGTGATGTGTGTGAGCTTATTACAAACCAAATACCTACTTACTATTACATACCAATATAAATATATTACAATGCTGAATTATAAATTGGTCTTCAAGCTTTGCTTGCTTTGTGCACATTTTATCTTAACATTCTTAGTTCCTGCACAAAAACTCAAACACTCATTAGATACAATGAGTATTTGTCATAATCAAAATTGGGTGTGACCAATAGGGTCAACAGTTTAAAATAATAGTGCATTTCTTACAACCACCCTATGATTTGTTCTTCTCGTTGAACCTAATTATAGGATCTTTGGTCCTTGGGTTGAGTATCCTCATATGTGGTTCATGATTTTATGGGCTTCAATCCCATCCCTCTCGATGTATTCCAGAACATTTCTCTTGTTAAGGCCTTACTTAATGGATTTGAAAGATTTTCAATAGATCTTATATAATTCACATTAATGATGTCGCTACTCAAATATGATCTCACAGTACTATGTTTCCTTCTTACAAGTCTAGATTTACCATTATAATAACAGTTGTTGTGTAGGGACCCAAATCTAGAAAATAAATAAAGAAAAGAGGAGGGAAATTAAAAAGGAGAAAACAACGGAGCTCGTCGACGAGGCTCCATTTCTCGTCAACGAAGTCTCTTTTGAGGCTCTGCGACGAGATGCATAGGCCCTTCGATGAGAAGATACTGAGGGATTTTCAGAGATTCTGAAATCTCAAGCTCATCGATGAGGTCAATCTCTCAGCCACAAGCGACCTACTTC
Source organism: Malania oleifera (assembly GCF_029873635.1). NCBI lineage: Eukaryota > Viridiplantae > Streptophyta > Magnoliopsida > Santalales > Ximeniaceae > Malania > Malania oleifera. The sequence continues at coordinate 70,977,909 of NC_080418.1, read as the reverse complement.
GGCTCGTCGATGAGAACTCCAACTCGTCAACGAGGCTAGCTGGGTCAACCTTGTTTATAAATATCATTTAGTTGCTTAATCAGGAAGAAACTCAAATTTCTCACTCTCTCTCTCTCTCTCTCTAGAACATGAACCAACACTCTCTCTCTCTCTTGGATTCCATGTTGTCTGTTGCCAAAATCAACAATCGGACATCACTACATGGATTAAGAAGAGAATCTCTACAGTTATAGCGGATCGGATTTTCGATCTAAGGATTTTTGGGTTTTTCCCTAAAATCGAGGTGAGGATCTACTTTCGTTTTTGATTTGGTAGTTATGTAGTAGTCGTGATTATAGTGAAGTAATGTTCTTCGGTTTTTAGGTTTCGAGGATCCCAGGTTGTTGTTTTGGACTGATCCGTTCGTATTTCTGTTTTAGGGATTAAGGTAAGGGAATTTGTTTACATCAGTATTTTTAGAAAATTGAACCCCTAGAAAGATAGCTTATGTCTTACTGCACTTTTTGACTGCTTATTTACAAAATTTTACCTGGTATAAATGTTGTTTCTTACGATTTTACAATTTTACGATTTTTGGCAAAAATAGGAGTTTTGGCAAATGAACTCCAAATTTTATAAAACTACTTTAACTGCTTTAAAACTAAGGTATAAATTGCTTGATACCCATGTTTGTGGTCCAAATGGTATTTTTCAAATTATACATTGATTAAAGCGGTTTTAACGAAACGAACGTGACATGTGATATGAACTGGAACATATTGAACTATTATATTTGAGCATGAACTGTGAAAACTGAAATTTCATTATGTTATCTAAAAATGTGGAAAATAGGTGTCAGTTAATCACCAAGCTTTAAAGTGTAAAAAGTGTTGAACCGAGAGCGTTTGTGCCGGTTAACACCACTAATTGACAGAAAAGAAAAATGCATGAAAGATTGCATGATTGTGAAAAAACTGGAACTACACAGATTGTTATGTTTTATTGTAAATTATATATATGATTGATTGGGACCACAACTTGTTATTAAAGGAGTTGAAAGACACTCCGAAGGAGTTGAAAGATACTCTAGGTTATCTAAGGCTTTAAATAGCTAGAGGCACAGTTCTGTTGCTGACTGAGGTATATTGCAACCACATATGTAAATCGATGTGGGTATCTAGATAGTCGGCTTGCAGGAGTGTATGGGGCCACTGGTGAAATAATAGACCAGGTGGGGCAGCTGGACTCTTTTTGTGACGCTTGATAGTGCATGCACAAACAGGGCTCTGTTAGCGTTATTAGTGCACAACCCATGCCATGGGGTAATTAGATGTATTACTGAAAGTTCCAAAGATCATTGTCCTAAATTTTCATATACATAATTTAAAAAACTGAAATGGGCAAAGTCACAGGGTTGAGTACCGTGTGGAGGGAACCATACAACGTATGAGCCTATACCTTCCCCTAACCTTGGAGACTCTCGCTTGTAATAATGTCGTATTATGTTTATATATCTCTGATAGTACTGTACTGCGTATGTAATATCTTCCACCTTACTGAGAAGTGTAGCACCCCAATCTTACAACCTTTGTTTCATGTCCTATAGGACGTCAGTCCTAATTCTTCTAAATGGACTTTGGCGCGTATAGTCTTGTTAGTAGACGTAAGTTTTGTATTAGTACTATGTTGTTAGCCTAGTAGAATGTAAGAGGATGTAATATGTTTTTGTTTTAAACATGGATCTTATGTATTGAAAAATACAGATAGAACTCTGGTATATGTCTAATAGAGCCCCGAATGGGTATGTTTATGTTTTCCGCTGTGCATGATCACATATATGTCTAAGTTACACCTGTTTGTCCCTATTTAGGGCTGGTTTTTTATATATGCTGATCAGATACAGGTATAACAGAGTATGTGTAGTAGCACTTTGGGTTTGTATAAAGGACTGGAGTGTTACAACATGGTATCAGAGCCCTTAACTGGTCGTAAGTGTGACGTGATTCATACTGCCTGGTTAGGGGTATACTCAGAGCTTAGGTTACTAGGTTATGTAGTTTAGAACATACCAGAGTTTAGGATGTCAATAAGATTAGAGAGTGCAGCTTAGTATACCTAGAGACAGAAATCCATTGACAGACTTCTGTGCTTTTTTGGATCATTCGAAAGGTTCAAAAAATAAGGGCAATCTATTGGCAATTTTGTTTCTAAGTGGAAGGGTAGAACTCGAGTCAGAATGAGTATGTGAGTCATTAGAGTATGTTAGTACTAGGACTGTTATTATGGGAAATGAGTTTATAGTGTTGCAGTATTAGTTGGTTAAGCTTCTAATTACTTTCCTCAATTGCTTTTTAGGTTGGAATCTAAGGATAATTCTATCAATGTTGGAGGTAGTAGTAGTAAGGGAGTTAGTCCTGAGGCTGGCAATGATTCTACGAATGTTCTATGGGACTTCGCTCAGCAGTTAATGGCTGAGATGGTTTAGACGAATAGGGGGCAGGATCGTCGTGCGACTGAGTTAGGTTGTTCTATCGACCAGTTCACACGATTGAAGCCTCCTATTTTCATAGGAAGTGCAGACCTAATTCGAGCTGAGAATTGGATCGAGGAGATTGAAAAGATTGTGGACGTCCTGAAATGCACTGAGAAGTAGAAAGTAGCCTTTGAAACGTTCAAGTTGTCAGGTGAAGCGGAGAGATTGTGGAAATCTAGAAAGATGTTTTACTAGCATCAACCTATTCCCGTGGTTGTGATGTGGACTAGGTTCAAGGAATTATTTTTTTGAATGGTATTTTCCGGCCATGTTCAAAAATGCTAAAATGGAGGAATTTATGAGTCTGGAGCAAGGGCAGCTGACAGTTTAGCAGTACGCTTCCATATTTCAAGAGCTATCCTATTTTGCTCCATTCATGGTTCTAGATGAGGCAATGAAGGCTTGGAAATTTCAAAGGGGCCTGAGGAAGGAGATTCACAAGCAAAAGGCTATCTGGAAGATGCAAGACTTTGTTACTCTGGTTGGCAGAGCCACTGTAGTAGAGGAGAGTCTACAAGAGGAGGTCAGGGTTCAGATCTCGAAGAAGAGACCTTCGCCTTCCACTTCTTATGGAGGTACAAAGCAGCGCAACTAGAAGAAGAAGAACAGTAGTGGTGCTTCTCAAAGTACCACATCTACTTCTGTTTGTTCTACGTGTGGGAAACCTCACGCAGGGCAGTGTTGGAGGGCTATGGGGGCGCTTGTTTATGATGTGGCATGATGGGACATTGGGTAAGGGATTGTAATCTGCCAAGATATGGCGGAGCTCCACAGCAGCCTTTTAGAGGTGGTGCACAGGCGCCACGAGATGGACAGCAGAGGGGTACTGCCTAGGCTAGGGTGTACTCCTTGATTCCAGGTGATGCAGAGAACGCTGGAGATGTGGCAACAGGTAATATTTACATGCTTTCCAATAAAACTGTTATATTATTTGACTCAGGAGCAACGCATTCCTTTATCTCTTGGGGATTTGTTAAATTTTGTGGATTAGGGATGCAACAGTTGGGTTATGAACTGGTAGTGGCTACGCCATCGGGTTGGCAATTGTATCTAGCAAAGTAGTCCGTTATTTCCTAATAGTGATCCAAGGAAGGGTACTACCAGTTGACCTTATAGTATTTGACATATATGGTTTTGATATCATCTTAGGGATGGACTGGTTACCTTCCAGTTATGTCAGTATCGACTGCCATAGGAAAGAAGTGATGTCTAGACCTCAAGAGGAGCAATAATTCAAGTTTATAGGGTCGTGTGTGCATTCTATACCACGGATCGTTTCAACTTTGCAAGTTGGTATATAGCTTTGGAAGGGACGTCAAGGGTATCTGGAATTTTCAAAAGACACGCCGGTAAAAGAACATAAATTGGAGACGATTCTGATAGTGTGTGAGTTCCTTGACGTATTTCTAGAGAACTTGCTAAGATTACCTCCGAACCGTGAAGTGGAATTTTTTATAGAGTTAGCTCTAGGTACGCCACTGATATGGAAAGCTCCGTATCGTATGGCACCAGTTGAACTGAGAGAGTTGAAAGAATAACTTCAGGAGCCACTAACTAAAGGGTATATTCGACCGAGTGTTTCTCCTTGGGGAGCTGCTGTGCTATTTGTAAAGAAGAAGGACGGGTCGATGAGGATGTGCATTGACTACAGAGAACTTAATAAGATAACAATAAAGAACAAATACCCATTACCTAGGATCAATGATCTGTTTGACCAACTATAGGGCACACAAATCTTCTCTAAGATCGATCTATAATCTGGTTATCACCAGTTGAAGTTGAAGACGGAGGATGTTCCGAAAATAGCTTTTCGAACTCAGTACGGCCATTACAAATTTAAGGTTATGCCATTTAGTCTGACTAACGCACCTGCAAAATTTATGGATTTGATGAATCAGGTCTTTCACGAATACTTAGACTGGTTCATCATGGTACTTTTTATGACATCCTAGTGTATTCTAGGAGTGCTACGAAGCATGAAGTTCATCTGAGACTGGTACTGCAAATGTTTAGGGAGAAGAAGTTATTTTCTAAACTGAAGAAGTGTGAGTTCTGGCTAGAACAAATTTCGTTTCTAGGGCATATAGTGTCCAAAGAAGGAGTATCGGTGGATCCGTGTAAGATAGAGGCAGTAGTGGACTGGGAAAGACTGAAGAATGTTTAGGAGGTTAGAAGTTTTCTAGGTCTTGCGGGTTACTACAGATGGTTTGTAAAAGGGTTCTCCAGTTTAGCAGGTCCTTTGATGCGACTCACGAGGAAGAACATGAGGTATGATTGGACTGATGAGTGTGAGCTGAGTTTCCAAGAGCTGAAACGCGTAGTTGCTTACGCTTCTCCTCAACTTAAAGAGTACGAGAAGAACTATCTGACACATGATATGGAATTGGTAGTTGCAGTGTTTGCATTGAAAATCTGGAAGCACTACCTATATGGTGAAAGGTGTGAGATTTTTACTGATCATAAAAATCTTAAGTACATTTTCACCCAGAAATAGCTGAACATGAGACAGCATAGGTAGCTTGAGTTGATAAAAGGCTACAACTGTAGTATTAGCTATCACCCAAGGAAAGCAAATGTGGTAGTTGATGCTTTGAGTCAGAAGTCAATTGATGTGTTAGTCTCAGTAGTGGGAGTTTAGCATCAAATCTTTATAGACCTAGAAAGGTTGTACTTTGAGGTAGTGGTAGGAAATCATCAGGTTGTTCTTGCTAGCTCTGTGGTACAACCAACCTTACAGGAGAAGATCCGAACAGCTCAAAAGGAAGATCCAGAGCTGGTTGAGGTTATGGAAGGAGTTTAAAGTGGGTTAAAGCCGAATTTTAGTATTTCCAGTGATGGGATTTTGAGATTCCATAACAAAGTATATGTACCAGATGATGCCGGGATTAAACGAGTCATTTTGGAGGAGGCACACCGTTCGCTCTACATCGTACATCCTGGCAGTATGAAGATGTACTAGAATCTGAGGGAATCTTTCTGGTGGTCCAACATGAAAAGAGAGATCACCCGTTTCGTAGAGCAGTACTTGACATGTCAGCAGGTTAAGGCAGAGCACTGGATGCCAATAGGACCACTGCAGCCACTTGACATCCTCAAGTGGAAGTTGGAGCACATCTCGATGGATTTTGTGACGGGATTACCTGTGGCGATGCATGGGTAGAATGCTATATGGATTATAGTTGATCGGCTGAAAAAGACTACACATTTCATTCCTATCAAATTTAGTTATTCTCTTAATAAGTTAGTGGAGCTGTATGTGCAGGAGATTGTACGACTCCACTATGTTTCTATTTCTGTTGTTTTGAATCAAGATCCATGTTTTACGTCTCATTTATGGAAGAATTACAAGATTCCTTGGCATCACAACTGACGTTTAGTACATCTTTTCACCCATAGACAGATGGGCAGTTTGAGAGGGCTATACAGACACTAAAGGATATGTTGCGAGCTTATGTACTGGATTTTGGTGACAGCTGGATACGATATCTACCACTTGTCGAGTTCGCATATAACAACAGTTACTTAGCCAGCATAGAGATGGCACCTTACGAGGCATTATATGGTCATCAATGTTGATCTCCATTGTACTGGGATCAGGTAGGTGAGCGGCAGATTTTGGGCCCAGAACTGATTCGGCAAGCCTCTACAAAGGACAAATTGATCAGGGAGAGAATCAAGGTAGCTCAGAGTCGGCAGAAGAGTTATGTTTATACTCGTTGACGAGAGTTGGAATTTGAGGTAGGAGATATGGTGTTTTTGAAGATCGCTTCGATGAAAGGGGTGATGAGGTTCAGAAAGAAAGGGAAACTAAGTCCTCAGTATATCAGGCCTTTTGAGATTCTGGAAAGGATAGGTTCGGTAGCTTATCGGGTGGCTTTACCCCCAGCACTATCCAGAGTCCATGACGTGTTCCATGTGTCAATGTTGAGGAAGTACGTGTCAGATCCATCACACGTGCTGAGTTACAAACCTCTTGAGATCAGTGATGCTTTATCGTATGAGGAGGTACCACTACAGATATTAGATCGGAAAGTTCAGTAGTTACGGACTAAGGAAATACCGCTAGTGAAGGTATTGTGGCAGAATGCAGTGGAAGAAGTTTCATGGGAGTTAGAAATTGAGATACGTCAGAAGTATCCTTAGTTGTTCAAAGACGATTAAGTTTTTCAAGTAAGTGAATGAGTATATATTAGTGTGTTTAGTAAGTAGATATGACCTTCGGGAGAGTTCTGTATGTATATTGTAAGCTCCCAAAGCTTTTTGTTGTAACCACGGTACTCCTTCGCCACAAGTGAGGGTAGTTAATAAATTCAGGCCGGAGCTGCTTTACGGGTAGCTACTGACTCTTCTGTAGATCCCTGACGTAAGGTAGAGTGAGTTTAGTATCGATTAGTGAATTTTGGGGACGAAATTCTTATAAGGAGGGGAGATTGTAGGGACCTAAATCCAGAAAAATAAATAAAGAAAAGAGGAGGAAAATTAGAAAGGATAAAACAGCAGAGCTCATCGATGAGGCTTCATTTCTCATCGACGGAGTCTCTTCTAAGGCTTGGCGACGAGAATATATCAAGGGATTTTGAGAGATTCTGAAATCTCATGCTTGTTGATGAGGTCACCCTCTCAACCATGAGTGACCTGGTTTGGCTCGTCAACGAGAACTCCGACTCGTCGACAAGGTTGGTCGAGTCAACCTTGTTTGTAAATATCATTTAGTTGCTTAAGAATGAAGAAACTTGATTTTCTCTCTCTCTTTAGAACACGAACCAACACTCTCTCTCTCTAGGACTTCATGTCGTCTGTTGCCAGAATCAACAATCCGACATTACTACGTGGATTAGGAGGAGAATCTCTATAGTTATAGCGGATCAGATTTTCGATCTACGGATTTTTGGGTTTTTCCCCAAAATCAAGGTAAGGATCTGATTTCATTTTTGATTTGGTAGTTATGTAGTAGTCGTGATTATAGTGAAGTAATGTTCTTCGATTTTTAGGTTTCGGGGATCCCGGGTCATTGTTTTGGACCGATCCATTCGTATTTTTGTTTTCGATATTGAGGTAAGAGGATTTGTTTACATCAGTATTTCTAGAAAACTAAACTGTTAGAAAGATAACTTATGTTTTATTGCACATTTTGACTGCTTATCTGCAAAATTTTACCAGGTATAAATGTTGTTTCTTATGATTTTACAATTTTACAGTTTTTGGCAAAAATAGGGGTTTTGGCATATGAACTCCAAATTTTCCAAAACTACTTTAATTGCTTTAAAACTAAGGTAGGAACTACTTGATACCCATGTTTGCGGTCCAAATGGTATTTTTCAAATTATACATTGATTAAACAAACGTGACATGTGATATGAACTAGAACATACTGAACTGTTATATTTGTGATGAACTGTGAAAACTGAAATTTCATTCTATTATCTGAAAATGCAGAAAATAGATACTAGTTAATCACCAAGCTTTAAAGTGTAAAAAGGGTTGAACCAAGAGCATTTGTGCCGGTTAACACCACAGACTGACTAGAAAAGAAAAATGCATGAAAGATTGCATGATTGTGATTGTGAAAATATTGGAACTGCACAGATTGTTATGTTTTATTGTAAATTATATATATGATTGATTAGGACCGTAACTTGTTACTAAAGGAATTGAAAGACACTCCAAAAGAGTTGAAATATACTCTAGGTTATCTGAGGCTTTAAATAGCTAGAGGCGCGGTTCCGTTGCTCACTTAGGTATAGTACAACCACACATGTGAATCAGTGTGGGTATCGAGATAGTCGGCTTGCAGGAGTGTATGGGGCCACTGGTGAAATAATAGACCAGGTGGGGCATCCAAACTATATCTGTGATGCTTGACAGTGCTTACACGAATAAGGCTCTGTCAGAGTTATCAGTGCACAACCCGTGCCACTGGGTAATTAGGCGTATTATTGAAAGTTCCAAAGCTAGTCATTGTCCTAAATTTTCATATACAAGATTTAAAAAACTAAAATAGGCAAAGTCACAGGGTTGAATACTATGTGGAGGGAATCGTACAATGTATGAGCTTGTACCCTACCCTAACCTTGAGGACTCTCGCTTGTAATGATGTCGTATTATGTTTATATATCTCTAATAGTACTGTATTGCATATGTAATATCTTCCACCTTATTGGGAAGTGTCTCGCCCTAATCTTACAACCTTTGTTTCAGGTTCTACAGGACGTTGGTCCTAGTTCTTCTAGAGGGACTTTGGCATGTATAGTCTTGTTAGTAGACATAAGTTTTGTATTAGTATTGGGTTGTTAGCCTGGTATAATGTAAGAGGATGTAATATGTTTATGTTTTAAACATGGATCTTATGTAGTGAAAAATACAGATAGAACTCAAGTATATGTCTAATAGAACCCCGAATGGGTATGTTTATTTTTTCTGCTGTGCATGATTACAGATATGTCCAAGTTACACCCATTTGTCCCTGTTTAGGGTGGGTTATTTATTTATGTTGATCAGATACAGGTACAACAAAGTATGCATAGTAGCACTCTAGGTTCGTATAAAGGACTGGGGCATTACATATTCACTCTACCGATTGTAGCAGTGTTATCACAATTAATTAAGATAGGATGTATAGGCTTTTTTCAAAATGGAATTTCACATAACATATCTCTCAACCAACTTGCTTTTTCACTAGATAATGCTAAAACAATTAGCTTAGATTCCATAGTTGAGTTAGCAATTATTGTTTGTTTTTTTTTTATTATTTCCACTAAACAGTATCACTGCCTAAGGTAAAAATCTAACCAGTGGCAGAGAGGGAATCACTTGACAGAGTATTCCATTCGGCTTCAAAAAAAAACCTTCAAGTACTATTGGATACTTAGTAGAAAACAAGCCACAGTTTTTGATACTAACTAAATAATTCATTATATGCTCAAGAGCATTCCAATGTTCTTTGTCAAGCTTGCTAGAAAATCTACTAAGTACTCTAACTGCATAGGCAATGTTAGGTCTAGTTAAATCAGTTGCATATCATAGGCTACTGGTAATGCTACTATATTCCTTTTGATTAATATCTTCATTTTCATTTTCAAATGGAAATAAGTGATTACTTGAATCAAAAAGAGTAGGAACATGTCAACATTTATCGTAGCCATATTTATTTAAAATTTTCTTGATGTAATGCGACTAATAAATAAATATGATCTTGCAATCTTCATGCCTAAAATAATATTAGCCCCACTTAAATCTTTCATGTCAAAATTATTTTTAAGCATATTTTTTGTTTTATCTATTACATGCAAATATGAACCAAAAATTAGCAAGTCATCCACATAGAGGCTAATGATAAGATGTGAGGCTACTCAAAATATATAGATACACTTGTCTGACTCATTTTTTTTTTTAATATCCATTCTCAATCATGCAAGAATCAAACTTTTCATGCCACTTCTTTGGAGCTTGTTTAAAGCCATAAAGCGACTTATTTAACTTACACACTTTATTTTCTTAACCAGACTCTATAAAGCCTTCGAATTGATCCATATAAATCTCTTCATCTAGGTCCTCATGTAAAAAAGTAGATTTTACATCCATTTGATGAATTTGTAGATTATAGATTGCATCAATCGCAACTAAGAGTCTAATGGATGTTGTTGGAACTGATGTATTCCCAAGAGGGGGGTGAATTGGGTATTTAAAAATTTATCTCCTAGGTCTAATTAACTAGCAACAGTATTACACAGACCTAGGGTCTTTCTATATAATCATAAACCCAAACAACACTTGTACAACATATAATGAATTAAACAAAAAACATATATGTGCTGAAAATGAAAGTGCAAAAAATAAATTGCGGAAATATAAAGTACACACATGATATGTTATTGGCGTTCGGCAAATACTGCCTATGCCCCCGCCTCAAGCTCACAAGTAAGAGGATTCCATTAAAGGCTCATTTCAAAGGTGGAGCCGCACCGTATACAAGCAAGTTAATTAACGAGGCTGACCTCAACCTACAACTACACCTTATCAGGATGGTGCACTTAGCTTTCCTAACTGGGACTATTCAATAGGGCTAGTCTCCTTCTTCAATCCTATGCCTAGAATACAACAGATACAAAATTTTTCATACCAATATGCTCAACCAAATAATGCACTCATATATGATAGGATATTAAGCTCAAGTGAGATTTTGTTAACCATTGTGTTAACTCTCAACACAAGATATATCAATGTGTGTATGTGAGAGTAAGACTTTTGATCTTTAGCTAATATGTTTCTTGTATGAATAATCAAACAGCCTTTACACCCCTAAATAAATATCACAAAAATATTGCTCAAATATAAAGCAGGGTAGATAATAGGGTTTTAAACTTGTTAAAATATTTTTGTCAAGGCACAAAGCGAGCTTATAAATCTTGCAATGAGGATGCAAGATCTTAAGCCATGTAAGGGTTTTTCCCAATAAAATATTTATGAATGAAATATTATGGGAAAAACCTTAAGCAACTCTCCAAAAATCGATATACAATCAAATATGAACAAGGGAGAGTTTATGCTTATGAGAAGAATATGAAACACTAACCTCTCTCACAATAAGTAGCAAGATGAGTATAGGAGGTAGATTTTGGTAATAGATTTGAAGAGATATGGAAGTATGGATGATTTTGGCCAAAAATATTTTTAGATAATTTTAGCTAATCTCAAAATCCTAATCCTATGTTAATTTTGCAAATGAGGGTGTATTTATAGAGTTGGGAATAATTATAGTCATTAGGGATACGCTAGGTATGTTGGAAAAAGATTAAGTGAGTTTAATTAAATATAACCCAGATTTACCTTGATAAAATTCTAATTTGTGCAACCCGAGAGGGTCGGTCGACCATTTTTAAGTTCCAGTCAACCGGGTTGCTCAGTTCAGTCGACCAGGGTGAATTTGAACTACAGTGATGGTCGACCAGACTTGAGGCGATTCTTGAACTTCGATGTTCAGTCAACCAGATGTAGTTTGGTTGACCAAACTTCATACACTTCAGTTGACCAAGTTATTTTGAACTTGGAGGTTCAATTGACCAAGACGTTGGGGTTACCCACATGCTGGTTCGGTTGACCAGGGCATTAGTATTCATTTTAGGACGGTCGACCAAATGGTCAACATTTTGACCTTGGAGAGGTTCGGTTGACCAAAGGGTTTCTTTGTGTTGGGGTTTGGTCGACAAAACACACAAATGTTGTCCATTTAATTTCTAACTTCCTTTTAAAGGTACCCGTAATCATGTATTTGTTAATTCCAAGTTATAGGAGCTTTTTCATGCAATGCTTTGGGTCTTAAGGTCAATCTAGGGTCTTTGAGATTATACCCTATCATGCATGACATGCAAATAATGCACTCTATTATTACAAACCCGAAATCAAAATGCAATTTACAATGAAAACAAAAAAATCTTCAGTCTTCATGCCCTTCACTCAATGAGGTTTGCCAGGTGAATGTATATAATCCGTCTTGGCCTCTATGCTCCCTGTTCCTTATGTGTGATCTCAATCATAGACCTATGCACATGCTAAATACACACTTAAGATTACAGTGTTTTGTCAATATCAAAACAAAGATCGGACTCACAGAGTCAACAATCTCCCCCTTTTTTATGATGACAAACACACATGAGCAAAATGGGTTCAAATTGAAGAGGCTCCCCCTAAGAATATGCATGTTGTAAAAGTAAGCACCATAGAATCGGCTTATTCAGAAAAGAAGACATAAGACATAAGATGATATTGATTGCATTTAGAATATAAGGCGCATACATGCATTTTGCTAAAAAAACCTCTCCCCCTTTTGGCATCAGTAAAAAGGGTTAAGCTAAGGAAGAAAACATTTGATGGCTTTAAAAAAATATTTTAGCTTGAGAAATATAGTTCCCAAAAATAATTTCCTTGTTTAACACACTCCCCCTTTTTAGTTTTAAACAAATATGGCATTTTGGCACACAATCAAGAAAGTAGGATGGGACACAAATAAGAACATTTCTTGTATATATATATAGGTATATGAGTATATGCATAGCCTCCTTATGATAATATCAAAGATATAGAGGTTGTGCTTACTGGAAAAGACACTTTAAGGATTATGCAAGCAAAAGTTTTTTGGTATCTTATTTAGGCACGCATGAAAGACATGACCAAAAAAATATAACCATATTGATTTTAAATATTTAGTAGTCACATGCAAGATCATATGGCGAACATAGGAGCTATGTGGTAACCATGAAGATGTTTACCTCAGATATTCAAAAATAGTTATGCCACATTTGATTTCATTTCACATCTAAGCTGAAAATATTGGTGAGCATAACATGATAGGAATTTTACATCTAGATACTCCCCCTCTTAATCTGAATGATAGCTTAGATGGAGTGATTTTCTTACACTAGTTAAAAATGAGATTCATTTAACATGTCAAGTATAATCAATTATCTTAGCTCCTCTAAATATCCAATGATTATGCCAAAATGAAGTCTAATTATCATTTAAGTTTTCACTCATCCTTTCAAAATATTTTAACTTGTATTTTATCATAATCATTAGTGTACTTTTTTTATTTTGGGAAATTTTTTTTTCAAAATTTGGCAGCATGCCGTCTGTAAATTGGACATTTTCCCATAAAAAACATATACCTAAATGGTTCAAACAAGCATTTTATAACTTAGTTTAAGCATGCGAGAACCTATAATCATCTACTAGCATGCAATTTTACATTCACTGCATTCTTCATGCAGGAGGCATTCTAAACTAAGCATGTAATAAAGTAACAGTCAACAATCATATAAATATGTCATCCATCAAAGAATATTCATGAGAAGACCAGAGAATAGCAACTAGATATATATATATATATATATATATATATATATATATATAATAACATGATCATGGGAGCATTTGAATATACCAGTCATGAACAACTAAGGCTCCCTTTCAGGCAATAACTACCGATAAATGTAAATCACTATAAATGGCCCAACTATTAGCATAAAACAAAATGGATAGTGGGTGAGCGTAGTGTATTCAGTGAAAGAAAAGAAGAAAAAACAATGTAAGTTGTTTATAGATACAGAACAGATAATAATAATGATAATAAAAAGTCTCAGCTTTTGTAGGGTGCTCTCTCAGTGTCTATACGCCATCCCCATCATCAAAATCGTCTCCTCCATCTGGGGCAAAGTCCATCTGCTCCTGATCTCTAGCATTGTGCAGCTCATGGTTACGGTCATTCAGCTCATTGAAGTTTATAGCCATGACCCTCTCCAGCTCTCTGTACCTGTGCTCCGAGGAGATCGAAAACTCTCTGAACTCATCACAAAGAGTAGTGTACTGTGCGTGGGATGATGATGCCATATCCCTCAGCCCTCTGATATCTACCTATATAGACTGAGTAATCTGAAACTGAGAGTCTCTAAACTGACCAAAAGAATCAGCAAATCTCATGATGGCTGCCATTAATTTAGCATTTGATGGCTGATCGTGCTGTGGTGGCATCTCCCGTGGGACCTCCTCTTGATCTCTCGGTTTCCTAGCACCCGAGGGCAACCACATGTTGCCAGCCAACTCATACCCCATCAACCTCAATGTAACTGATGAGAACATGTCTGCGCTTCTCCTTCTCCTTAGCATTTCCAGATTCAATCAGGTTACTTCCATTCTCAAGAATACCATGTTCAAGATCCCCCGATAGGGCATGATAATCCTACGCCCAATAGTTTTGGCCATTATCCATCTTATCATCAAACTAGGCAGGTCAAGTTTCTTTCTAGAAAATAGACACCACATGATAAAATAGTCTAAAAAGGAAACATGCACCCGAGATCCAGCCTTAGGCAGAATACTGTATGTAATCAGATGGTGGACAACCTTGGCCTCTAAAGTGAAGGATCTATAGTTTGGAGGGTGATTGGGGTTTGCAAGTGGGTCAATCATAACTAAATTCGCAAACATCCCAATGGAAAACTGTAGTAACTCCGACAATTATAGAAATTAAATTATAAAGAAGGGAGAGAGAAAAGAATTTTTCAAGAAGGCTCTTCAGGTGCTTGTCAAAGAACACAGAGAGTTCGTCGACGAATAGCCTTCTTGGGCTCATCAACGTGGACACGTGACTCGTCGACGAGAATTTACTGAGGGACTGATTCTAAGGCCTGAAATTCGTGGACGAGAGTTAGATGTTCCTCAACGAACAGTATTCTTGGTCTCGTCAATGAGGTCACGTGGCTCGTCGACGAATCCATGTTTCAAAATGTTTATAAATATGCAAAAATAGGGTTAGTAGCGAGAGAATTCATTTTATATGTTTTCTTTCTCTCTCTAACTTGAGTTCTCTCACTTCTCTCTACAAATCTGACCCCTTTTCTCCCTAGTTCGACGATTAGAAGCTACCACGGTGATCCTAGAGAGATTTTCTACAACCTAGCTGGAGTAGAATGTTGATTTGAGAAGTTTGGGTACCATCCCAAAATTAGGGTAAGAAAATTATTTGGGTATTTTTAGTATTACCAGGTTTATTTAAGCTTAGATTTGGTGTTGTATAAGAATATACTGGTGTTTTGTGAAGTAAAATTAGGTATTATATTTTCAGGGTTAGGGTGTTTTTTGGGACCTTGCAGACATAGGTTGAGGACCCAGTAGATATTTCTTCAAGAACTCAGGTATATTAAAGTTTCAGAAATTGTGAATAGACAGGTTCAGAAATATGTGTGTGGTGATTTTTGGGGAATATATATATATATATATATATATATATATATATATATATCTGTGTGTGTGTGTAATTATAGGATTTTGAGGTTGGTACGCCAAGGGAGAGTTGAATTGGATGCAAGCCTCCTAGTCAAATAGGTAAGGGAAATATGCTATGCTAGGAATTTTAGAATATTTATTATAAAATTATATATTTTTTCATATTATTATTTAGTTCAAAAATCATTTATATATCAGGAAATACAGTTTTCAGTATATGATATATTTATTTATATAGTTGTGTGGCATGAGACAGTATCAGTATATGAATTATACAGTTTTCATACTATTATGATTTATAGTACGCATGCAGAAATATGTTTTATCAAATTTTACAGAATTATAAATTATAGTGTATACACATACAGATAGTTTATAGCATGTACTGATTACCTTGATTTCCAAAATATTAAAGCCATAACACTATGATATGCAGCTTATGCAGTTCAGATATTACATATCAGTTATTACAGTTCATAAAGTTCAAATATTATAGAATAGTCAATACAATATTTTCAAAATAGTTTTTGGTGTTATGGTTATTTTTTAATCATTATGAAATAGTAAGATATATGTGGAAAATAGTATATACAGTATCAGACCCTGATGAATCAAATTATGTTCAGTTACCAGAGCATGGTACAGTTGCTATTATAGATCAGAGTGCAACCACACATCTTAGATAGTGTGTGGAAGGTTTCCGTCAACCGTTCCTAGAGGGATTGTAGACTCCCCAAAAGTCTGGGTTGAGGTGGCCGATTTGACGAGGTAGATACCAGTACTGTGCCTAGGAGAAGTTGCATATTGGCTAGGATGAGGATTGGTAGAGTTACAGTTGACTTACCTAGTAGGCCAATCAAAGTGAAGTCTCGCCTACAAGCCGCACAACCCTATCATGAGGGGTTAAATCATGACATACAGTTTTTCAGGGTATTTTCATAGTTACGTATTTTTATACAAATTTACAGAATAACAGCAGACATATTACAATACTAGAAGTATGAATAAGTAGAAGCTTAGATATTACAGATTTATTTTAAACCATAATAGATATGAAATGTACTGTATATTGTTTTATTAGCTTTCACTATTTTAGTTACTTATCAGTACAGTATTTATATAGCTCTGTTTCCACACACTAGTAATAGCATATTTCCTCTTACTAAGCATTGTCTCACCCAAGTGATTTAATATTTTTCAGGTGATCCAGTTAGGCGAGCAGATCAAGCTCGCAGATAGAGAGGGTGATTACACTACCCTGTTTGTAGGGTAAGTGTATACAGGAGATTGTATTTTTGAGTAGATGATACTGGGGTGATGTGTATATATGTATGTATGATTTGGGAAGAATTACTAAATTCTGGTATTGTAAATGTGGATGTACAGTTTATGTGTTCCGCTGTGTAGGTGTGTACATGATCAGGGATTCCTCAGTGCTCACTTGGGGCTTGAAATGTTATAGTAGATAATGCAAGGGTATCCGAGTAATTTTAAGTTTAATTATATGAAAAAGAAAATGGTAATGAATTTCGGGTCGTTACAGTTTGGTATCAGGGCCTAGGTTGCTAGGTTCTGTAGACTCTAGAGTACAGTGGAAAATAATATTGGAATATAGAAATGGAATTTTGAGAAGGATAGAACAGAATATCAGTGAGTTAATGTTGGGAAACTAGGATGAGAATTTGGGGTTCTGTTATGTAGTTTGGAAGCAGGAACTTTGGGGTGGTTTCTATGTTTTTCTTGGGGTGACGATTTTAGGAAAACCATAGTAAACTATCATCGATTTCTATTTTCATATGGTAGGGCTAGACCATAAATTAGTGATAGGAGATATGGGGTATTTAAGTTAGAGTAACGTTGCAAGGTTCAGATTCTTAGAATAATTTGGTATTATTGCAGGATGGACCTAGGAGGTAGTAGTGCCCATGCTAGCGGCAATGATGGAGCAGGGTTGTCTAGCATGAGAGGCGGGGACTCAGATGTTGTAGTACGCAGCATAGCTCACCAAGTCATGGCTGAGTTTGCACGGAGCTCCAAGGAGCAGGGAGGTCCATCTACTATGTAGAGGTGCACGACAGAAAAATTCATGAAGATGAACCCTCCAGCATTTTTGAGAACAACTGATCTTGTAGTTGCAGAGAACTAGATGTAGGATATCAAAAAAATACTAACGGTGCTCTAGTGCACCGATGAGTAGTGGGTCTTTATGCCTCGTATAAGCTGAACTACGAAGTTGTTGGAGGAACATAGGCCTACCCCCGTGGATATGACTTGGAGCATATTTAAAGACATATTTTTCGATAGATATTTTCCTGCCACAGTCAAAGAGGTTAAAGTACAGGAATTTCTGAGCCTGTCCTAGGGATCAATGACAGTCCAGCAATACGCAGCGAAATTTAGTGAGTTGTCACGTTTCTGCCCTTATATTGTCAAACTATGTTTTCCTACAGATGCTGTGATCAGGAGGACTATATTAGAGGAGGCTCATAGATCCTTGTACACAGTTCATCCTGGTAGTACTAAAATGTATCAGGATCTTTGAGAGACTTTTCGGTGGAGCAGAATGAAGAGCGAGATAGCTGAATTTGTTTAACAGTGTTTGACGTGCTATCAGATAAAGGCTAAGCACCAAAGGTTGACACGATAGTTTTAGTCACTCCACATCCCTGAGTGGAAGTGGGATCACATATCCATGGATTTCGTCATTGGGTTACCACCGGCATTGCATGGTCAGAATGCTATCTAGGTGATTGTCGACCGATTGACAAAAATAGTCCACTTTCTACCTATTAAAGTTAGCTACCCTATGTATAGACTGGTAGAGATCTACATTTAGGAGATAGCTCAATCCCATAGAGTGCCAGTATCCATTGTTTCAGACTGTGACCCGTGTTTTACATCACAATTTTGGAGGAGCTTGCAGGAGGCTTTAGGGTCTTAGTTATCATTCAGAACGGTATATCATCTTCAAACTGATGGGCAGATAGAGTCAACAATCTAGATACTTGAGGACATGCTGCAAGCATGCATGCTAGATTTTGGGGGTAATTGGACCCAGTATATGACGCTGGTTGAGTTTGCATATAATAACAGCTATCAAGCCAGCATCGGCATGGCACCTTGTGAGGCGTTGTATGGTAGGAAGTGTCATTTTCCATTGTACTGGGATAAAGTGGGGGAGAGGTGAGTTTTGGGACCAGAATTGGTGCAGTAGGCGTATGATAAAGTCCGACTAATTAAAGACAGAATTAGTGCAGCTCAGAATTGGCAGAAAAAGTACATAGATACTCGCCACCAGGAGTTAGAGTTTGATGTGGGAGATCGAGTATTTTTGAAGGTAGATCCATTGAGAGGAGTTATGAGATTCGGAAGAAGGGCAAGCTGAGCCCTAGGTTCATTGGCCCATTTGAGATATTAAAGAGAGTGAGTCTAGTAGCCTACAGGCTAGCTTTACCACCAACATTGTCCAGAATACACAACGTATTTTATATTTTCATGTTAAGGAAATATGTCCCAGACCCTTCCCATGTGATCAATTATGCAGAAATAGAACTCAGAGATTCACTAACATATGAAGAGACACTAGTGTAGATCCTAGATA
The DNA here is from genome assembly GCF_029873635.1 of Malania oleifera. NCBI lineage: Eukaryota > Viridiplantae > Streptophyta > Magnoliopsida > Santalales > Ximeniaceae > Malania > Malania oleifera. The sequence continues at coordinate 70,959,019 of NC_080418.1, read as the reverse complement.
GGAAGGAACAAAAGTTACACCCCAAGAAAATTCAGTTAGTGAAATTTTTGTTGAGAAATCATGCTATAGAAGAAGCTTCATGGGAGCATGAGGAGGAGATCAGATAGAAAAACCCACACCTATTTAATTGGGTACAGTTAGTTAGTGCTGTTTAGATAAAGGCAATTTTTTTTAATTTAATAAAGAGTGATAAATGTATAATTGTATTTTAGATTATAGGATAGGTAGTGTTTTGGTTTTGGTAGAATTTTCTTTTATGAGTATATTTTAATCTCCCATAACCCTGAATGTAACCATGGTATTCCTCCGCTATAAGTGAGGATAAGTAATAAAATAAATAGCCATTTTTCTTAAAAGATAGTGTTCAATACAAATAAAAAATTTCAAGGACGAAATTTTATAAGGAAGGAGAATGTAGTAACCCAAAAAATTATAGAAATTAAAGTATAAAGAAGAGAGAGAGAGAGAAAAGAATTTTTCAAAAAGGCTCTGCAGGGGCTCATCCACAAACACAAAGAGTTCATCGACGAACAGTTTTCTTGGGCTCGTTGACATGGACACGTGACTCATCGATGAGAATTTATTGAGGGACTGATTCTAGGGCCTAAAACTCATCGACGAGAGTTAGATGATCATCGACAAACAGTATTCTTGGTCTCGTCGACGAGGTGACGTGGGTCATCAAAAAATCCACGTGTCAATACGTTTATAAATATGCAAAAATCGGGTTAGCAGCGAGAGAATTCATTTTGTATGTATTCTTTCTCTCTAACTTGGTTTCTCTCACTTCTCTCTACAAATTCGGCCCCTTTTCTCCCTGGTTTGACAATCAAAAGCTACCACAGTGATCCTAGAGAGATTCTCTACAACCTAGCCAGAGCATAATGTTGATTTGAGAAGTTTGGGTACCATCCCAAAATCAGGGTAAGAAGATTATTTAGGTATTTTTAGTGTTACCAGGTTTATTTAAGCTTAGAGTTGGTGTTGTATAAGAATATACTGGTGTTTTGTGAAGTAAAATTAGGGTGTTATATTTTGAAGGTTAGGGTATTTTTTGGGACCCTGCAGGCATGGGTTGCGGACCCTAGTAGATATTTTTCCAAGAGCTCAGGTATATTAAATTTTTTGAAATTGTGAATAGGCAGGTTCAAGAAATATGTGTATGGTGATTTTCTAGTGAATATATATGTGTGTGTGTGTGTGTGTGTGTGTGTGTGTGTGTATGTGTGTGTGTAATCATAGGATTTTGAGGTTGGTATGCCGAGAGTGTGAGAGTTGAATTGGAGGCAAGCCTCCCAGTCAGATAGGTAAGGGAAATATGCTATGCTAGGAATTTTAGAATATTTATTAATAAATTAATATTTTTCCAAATTATTATTCTGTTCAGAAATTATTTGTATATCAGGAAATTGAATTTTCAGTATATGAGATATTTATTTATGTAGTTGTGTGGCATGAGACAGTATTAGATCAGTATATGAATTATACAATTTTCAAACTACTATGATTTACAGTACGCATGTAGAAATATGTTTTATCAAATTTTACAAAATTATGAATTACAGTGTGTACACAGATAGATATTTTATAGCATGTACTAATTACCATGATTTCCAAAATGTTAAAGCCATAACACTATGATATACAATTTATGCAGTTAAGTTATTATAGATCAGTTATTACAGTTTATAAAGTTAAGATATTATAAAACAGTTAATACAAGTATTTTCAAAATAGTTTTTGGTGGTATGGGTATTTTGGAATCATAATGTAACAATAAGATATATATAGAAAATAGTATATACAGTGTCAAACCCTGATGAGTCAATTTATGTTCAGTCAATAGAGTGCGGTATCGTTGCTATTACAGATCAGAGTGCAACCACACATCTTAGATAGTGTGTGGAAGGTTTTCATCAACCATGCTTGGAGGGATTGCAGGCTCCCTAGAAGTCTGGGTTGAGGTGGACAGTTTGACGAGGTAGATACCAGTACCGTGCCTAGGAGAGGTTGCATATTGGCTAGGCTAAGGATTGGTAGAGTTATAGTTGACTTACTTGGTAGGCCAACCAAAGTTAAGTCCCGCTTATAGGCCGCACAACCCTACCATGAGGGGTTAAATCATGACGTACAATTTTTCAGGGTATTTTCATAGTTATGTATATGTATACAGATTTATAGAATATTAGAAAACATATTACAATACTAGAAGTATGAATAAGTAGAAACTCAGATATTATAGATGTATTTTAAACCATAATAGATATGAAATGTACTGTATATTGTTTTATCAGCTTTCATTATTTCAGTTACTTATCAGTATAGTATTTATGTAGTTCTGTTGCCACACACTAGTAATAGCATATTTTCTCATACTGAGCGTTGTCTCACCCCAGTGATTTAATATTTTTCAGGTGATCCAGTTAGGCGATCGGATCAAGCTCGGAGATAGAAAGGGTGATTACACTACCCTGTTTGTAGGGTAAGTGTATACAAGAGATTGTATTTTTGAGTAGATTTTACTGGGGAACTGTAAATATATGTATGTATGGTTTGGGAAGAATTATTGAATTCTGGTATTGTAAATGTGGATGTACAATTTATATGTTCCGCTGCATAGATGTGTACATGATCAGGGATTCCTCAGTGCTTAGTTGGGGCCTGAGATGTTTTAATAGATTATACAAGGGTATCAGAGTAATTTTAAGTTTAATTAAATGAAAAAATAAATGGTAATGAATTTCGGGTTGTTACAAAAACTCATTCATTTATCTAGGAGGTCATTGAATCAGGGCTCTCAAAATCACCCGCCCTATGTTAAGAACATCCGACAAATATTCAACATCAAATCTTATATCGATCTCCAAAACCTAGGAATAATATCTGTCCTCATCATTTCCTTAATTTTCATAAAATAATTTAACAAAAGTGGGATAGTGCCCACTGGGCTGATATGTAATGAATGACTCCCACCCCTGAAATCTAAACATATCCATGATATTGCTGAAATGCTGTTGCATAAGCGGAAGATCAAGGACCTTACCTAGTATGACCTCTTTAGGGCGGAACTCTTTCATGTTTCAAATCCTAGCTTGCTCTGAAAGAAACCAACTATCTTGAGCGTAGGCTACCTCCTAGGCATCAACACGCTTTTTAGGCCTAGCCATGGAGGATGGTGGAAGGAGTTTTAGTGCTAGAGTAAAGATCTAAGGGAAGGACTGTGGAAATAGAGGAAAAGCTCTCAAATTTGAGTTGAAAATGAGCTTTTTCATGCTACTCATATATATAGAATCACGAGGTTTGGTCGACCAAGAGCAACTTTGGTCAACCGATGGTTCAAATTCTTCACAATCCGCGTATGTTCGGTCGATCGAAGCAAGAGGTGGTTGACCAAAACTTGAAGTGACGTTTCGGTTTCTAAGGATTGGTCGACCAAGAGGATTTTGTTCTAAATTGGTTGATCGACCAAAGAGTATTTGGTTTTGAGTTCAATTCACCAAGGGGTAGACCGAAAGGTGTTCGGTCGACCGAAGTTTGTTAGTTCAAAAGTGGTTGGTCAACCGAAGGGTCAAATTCAGCCACACAATCAACTGAAGGTGTTAGGTCATTTGTGGATGGTAAACCGAACTCAGTCAACTCTTCAATTTTCACCATATTTTGACCTAAATATTGCCTTAAGGGTAACACATGACTTTTCAACTTAGCTGGGATCAATTTGGAGGATTTCTAAGCTTAACCACTTCCTAAGCCATCTGACATTTCTACCTTCCTATGGCTTATCCTATGATTCAAGGAGGAGTGATTATCCATATTCAATTTCATCTCTTCCTTCCTCTTGTCCTGAGGAATTAGCTACCATAATCACCCACACCATTTCCTTATCTAAACCTCTAGCACTCCTACATAAACAAGCAAACCGATGTGTCCTAAGCAAACTTTATGTGCATGCAAAGACATTTGCTTATTTGTTCTATTTTGTTCAAAAGAGGCATTGGAGTTTTTATGACTGTGGGATCTTAATGGTAGACCCCTTTTGAATAATTTACATCTTTTGACTCCTAAGGGTTTATTATCTTTTTATTTATCCTTCTCTACAAATGATCCTCCTTATTTTATTAATTTTTTCCTTCTCCAGTGAAGCTTGATATTCTTTGAATCCGCTCAATTTCTTTGCTACTTTCTTATTCTCATTCTTCAATATGACTGTCATTTTATCCATCCTAACTAGAAGCTTATGTGTTTTCGATAAAGTTCTTTTTAGTTTTTCATTCAAAGACATGCTCTTATCTGTCAATTTGGCATACGATTCATCACAATGTTTAATACCAAGAGTGATACAAGAATCAGTGCATGCATCAACAACAAAGATATCATAGCGTTTAACAGATGATTCAGCATAAGATGTATCACAAAATTTTGCACACGAATCATCAAACTATGCATCACATGAATTATTGCATGAATCAGTAAAAGCGACAGAGTCAGAATCATATACCTTATCGTCTACCAATGCAATTGGATTATGATTGACCACTACCTGATCATCTTGAATTGGAGCATTTGGAGTGGCAATCTCCTTTTCCTAGGTCACTTCATACCTCTTTTCGAGCTCAACCTAGATATCCTTTGCACTTGTACATGCCATAATCTCAAAAAGAATATTAGAATCTAAAGCACAATACAGTAAATCCATGGCATGTGAATTTGCATACATTAAACTACTATCATTTTCCACAGGCATAAAAATTCCTTTATCAATCCTCTGCCAAGCCCTGCAGTCCATAAATTTTATAAATATGCTCATTCTAATTTTCCAGGAAGTGTAATCAACACCATAAAATAATGGAGGACTGGAAGATGATTGTCCCTCTCTGAATGGGGATACACCAATGAAAGTCGTTGTGATCTTTTACAAAAGTTGTTTAGCGAAGTACAATGAAGCTTTGATACCAATTGTTGGAATTGATGTATTCCCAAGAGGGGGGTGAATAGGGTATTTAAAAATTTATCTCATAGGTCTAATTAACCAGCAGTAGTATTACACAAACCTAGGGTCTTTCTATATAATCATAAACTTAAACAACACATGTACAACATATAATGAATTAAACATAAAACATACATGTGTTGAAAATGAAAGTGTGGAAAATAAATTGCCGAAATATAAAGTATACGCACGATATGTTATCGGAGTTTGGCCAATACTGCCTACGTCCCCACCTCAAGCTCATAAGCAAGAGGATTCCACTATAGGCTCACTTCAAGGGTGGAGTAGCACCGTATACAACCAAGTCAATTAACAGGGCTGACCTCAACCTACAACTACACTTTACCAGGATGGTGCACCTACCTTTCCTAACCGGGTCTAAGCCAATACGAGACTATTCAATAGGGTTAGTCTCCCTCTTCAGGCCTACGCCTGGAATACATCAAATATAAAATTTTTTGTACAAATAAATATGTTTCTTACACTAAGTAGATATGTACCAATATGCTCAACCAAATAATGCACTCACATATGATAGGATATCAAGCTCAAGTGAGATTTTGTTAACTACTGTGTTAACTCTCAACACAAGATATATCAATGTGTATATGTGAGAGTGAGACTTTTGATCTTAAACTAATATGCTTCTTGTATGAATAATCAAATAGCCTCTACAACCCTAAATAAATATCACAAAAGTATTTGTCAAATATAAGGCACAGTGGATAATAGGGTTTTAAGCTTGCTAAAAATATTTTTGTCAAAGTACAAAACAAGCTTATGAATCTTGCAATGAGGATGCATGATCTTAAGCCATGTAAGGGTTTTTCCCAATAAAATATTTATGGATGAAATATTATGGGAAAAACCTTAAGAAACTCTCCAAAAATCGTTATACAATCAAATATGAACAATGGAGAGTTTATGCTTATGAGAAGAATATGAAACACTACCCTCTCTCACATTAAGTAGCTAGATGAGGAGTTAGATTTTGGCAATAGATTTGAAGAGATATGGAAGTATGGATGATTTGGGCCAAAAAGATTTTCAAAGAATTTTGGCTAATCTCAAAACCCTAATCCTATGTTAATTTTGCAAATGAGGGTGTATTTATGGAGTTGGGAAGAATTATAGTCGTTGGGGATACGCTGGGTATTTTGGAAAAAAGATTACGTGAGTTTAATTAAAAATAACCCAGATTTACCTCGGTAAAATTTGTGCAACCCTAGAGGGTCGATCGACCATTTTTAAGGTTTGGCCGATCGGGTTGCTCAGTTCGGTCAACCAGGGTGAATTTGAACTGCAGTGATGGTCAATCGGACTTGAGGCAATTCTTGAATTCTGAGGTTCAGTCAACCAGAAGTAATTCGGTTGACCAAACTTCATACACTTTGGTCGACCAAATTATTTTGAACCTGGAGGTTTGGTCTACCAGGACGTCGGGGTTTCCCACGTGTCAATTCGGTTGACCAGAGCATTGGTATCATTTTAGGATGGTCGACCAAGTGGTCATCATTTTGACCTCGAAAAGGTTCGATCGATCGAAGGGTTTCTTTGTGTTGGGGTTCGTTCGACCGAACACACCAATGTTCTCCATTTAATTTCTAACTTCCCTTTAAACGTACCCCTAATCACATATTTGTTAATTCTAAGTTATAGGGGGCTTTTTCATACAATGCTTTGGGTACTAAGGTCAGTCTAGAGTCTTTGAGCTTATACCCTATCATGCATGACATGCAAATAATATAGTCCATTATTACAGACCCAAAATCAAAATGCAATTTATAATGAAAACAAAAAAAATATTCAGTCTTCATGCCCTTCACTCAATGAGGTTCGCCAGGTGAATATATATAATTCATCTTGGCTTCTATGCTCCTTGTCCCTTATGTGTGATCTCAATCATAGTCCTGTGCACATGCTAAATACACACATAAGATTACAGTGTTTCATCAACATCAAAACATAGATCAGACTCACAGACTTAACAGATGTACTCCTAGAAACCGAAGAAAATGTATCAAAGACATCAAGTTCTTCTTTTTTTCTAATGCTTTTGGCTACAAGGCATGCTTTATACTTGTCTATTGACTTATCTAATTTGAATTTCCTTTTAAAGACCCATTTTCACCCTATGATTTAATAACTCGGTGGTAAATCTACCGTTTTCCATCTCTTATTGGACGTTAGAGATTCCATCTCATCATTCACGATCTCTTTCCAAAAAATTGCATCAACTCTAACACTTTTACTTCTTCTAGGTTCAATCTCAAAATCTTTTTTGTTTTCTAAACCTATAGTAGATGAGTTAGGTTCTAAAACAACATTATCATTAATGTTTTGACTCCCACTATTTTAAGTTTTAAAAGAAAATTTCTCTTCATGAAAAATTGCATCACTTGACTCGAAAAATAATATTATTTTCAAAATCTAAAAATCTAAAAATCTAAAAGTTAAACTGTTAATAACATATCCCAAAAAAAAAAAAAGAAAAAAAAAAAGAAAAAACAAGTATATGCTTTAGCACCTAGCTTAGGTTTTTTAGGGTATGTAAGCCTTTCAAAGCCTAATCAACCCTAAACTCTAATATAATCTAAATTTGGCTTATGCACTCTCCAAAGTTTGAAAGGTGTAACTTTGATTTTTTTTTTTTTTTTGTGGCACTATATTTAAAACATCACAAGCAACCAAAACAGTTTCTCCCCAAAGATTAGGAGGTTCAACTGATTCTAATAGTGTAACATTAGTCGAATTTATAAAAGTTCTATTCTTCCTTTTAGATATACCATTAGAAGTAGGATAATATGGTGAATTGACTTCATGGATTATTCCCAACGATTGTGTTGACCTGATTGGTCATATCCCGTCTTGATAATAACAAATACATTGGTGTTGATGTTTGCCCTGAGCTTGCATACAGGTTCACTCTACGCATGGAATTGAAAAGAATGTTATATCATGATGGTGTATGGTGACTCTAAGGGAGAATGAAGAATATTGTGTTTAATTTGTATTTGTAATTTGTATATTCTTTATTCTGGATTGTTATTCAATATGGTCTATAATAACTGCATTATGCATGATAGGATTGTATGCTCAGATTGCCCTATATTGACCTTAGGTTCCTACACACTTAGTGCACAGGACCCCACTACACTCACATGTCATCAGGGGTAAATTTAAATTAAAGAATGAAACTCAAGCTTAAAATCATAAGGGCTTCAGTAGACTGAACCAGGCAACTCTAATTTCCTCGGTCGACCGAACTATTAAATAGTCAAAAAGTTGACCTTACTTTAGGCGACCGAACTTAAATGAATTGAGTTTCCATGGTCAACCGAACTCAAACTATAACTTTTTCCAACAAGCCGGGTGCCCAAACTTCATGTTCAAAATACCCCTAGGCGACCGAATGTGCAAGATCGGCAGACTGAACTTGAGACCAGGCGACCAAACCTCGGATAGATTGGAAAATCGCCTTAGTCAGCAAACGAAACCCTCATTCGGGCGCCCGAAGTTCAAAATTTACTTTTTCTATTGTGTCTGTTCGGGCGACCAAACCTATGACTCATTTGACCAAAACTCTCAGGTTGGCAAAAAATTTATCGCGGTTAATTGGGGTTAAACAGGGTTAATTTTCTTAAACTATTTAAAAAAAAATTAAATTATTTACTATGTATCCCCAACGGTTATAATTTTGGCCCTGCCTATATATATGGGTTCATTTGCTCAGATTAGCAATTAATTAGATGCTTGATTAGCAAAACTACTCTCTGTATTTTTTAGAGAGCTTTTTCCAAATACAAAGCCTATACCCTCACATACTACTATTCCTTTGATAAATCAATCCTTGTAAGAGTTCTTTGAGAGGTCATACGCTATTCTCTTTGCTAGAAAACTCTCATTGTGTTATATATTTGATTTTCGGATTGAGAGTTGAGCATAAGGTTTTTCCCCTGATTTTATCTAATAAATCTTTGTGTGGGAAAACCTCTGTAGCTAGTGACTCTTTGCATCATTGTTGCAAGACTCATCAATCTAGTGTATTTTTTATTGTGTAAAATCATTTTCACAAGCTTACTGATTTTTCAAATATCTCTTAAGCAAATAATTTGAGAAAATTATCTTTGAGATATTTTGAATACTCTAGTTGGAACTCTTTGAAACTTGTGGTGACTAATTAATATTGATACTTTGTTTCAAAAATTGTTTTGAAAATACACTCTAGGACTTGATTACATATTTACACCAGATTGAGTGTTAGCACACTTTATTGGCACTGAGCATAATTACTATCATTCGTGAGAACATATTTATCTAGACTATATTATGGTACATATCTGCTTGTGTAGAAGCACATTTGTTTGTACGCAAAAATTTATCTAATTAATTGTATTCCTAACGTGTGTTCAGAAGAGGGAGACTTTCGTTGTGAAAAGTCCCAAATTGGCTTTGACCCGATTAGGAAAGTTAGGTGCACCATCCTGGTAAGGTGTTGTAAATGGTGCCGCTCCACCCGTTAAGTGAGCCGTAGTGGAATCCTTGTACTTGTGAGCCAAGGCGGGGATGTAGGCAGTATTGGCCAAACCCCGATATCATATTCGGTGTCACTTTTACATTTCTTGCATTATATTCTTCTTTGTGCTTGATTTAATTTGCTTGCTGAATATACTGCATATCTGATTGACATAGTATTGCATTTGGTTAAGAAATACTAAAATTGTGTTGCATATACTGAAAGTTGATTAATATATCAAATTTGCAGTTTCACACATTCTTAGACTGCCCCTAGGTTGTGTAATACTATTGCTAGACTGGTTGACCTTGGGAGAAATTTTTAAATCTCCAATTCACCCCCCCCCCCCTTTTGGGATTGCACCAAAGTCAACAATTGGTATCAGAGCCTTGTTACCTGGACTTAATTGTTAGTTTGTAAAAATATCATGATGACTCATGTTGGTGCATTCCCTTCGTGTAAAGGAAGGTTATTTATGAACCCTTTAGTGTTTTGTAGTGAAAATTTCACCGTATGAAAATTTAGAATGACTATATTTGTTAAAGCCTTGAATTGGAGGTTCAGGAAAGTTATTGCCTAGAGAGATAGTATACCAGTAAAAGTCATTGATTGTGTTGATGTTCCAAAGTCTAAATTTGAGTTGAATAATAATGATAGGAACTTAATGCAAATAAATTTTGATGCTATGAACACCTTGCTGCATGCTTAGATTCTAACATTCTCTATGAAGTTATGGCATGAAATAGTGCTTAAGAGATATGGGAGGAACTTAAAAAGAAATATGGAGAAACTAAGCAATAAAAGGCGATCACTCCTTGTGACTCAAGCTTTAAGGATCTTGAAGGAGAAAAACCATGCTTTATAGCTTTAACCAACAATGAGGTAAATTTGTCGCCTTCTACTTTATCAAATAATCATGGTAATGATTCATGTGATAACTCTATTGATGCATCTGATACTAAATCATGTGAAGTTCTAGTAGTGAAAACATGTCTACTTATGAAGAATTACAAGTTGAATATGTTAGAATTCATAAGTCACTTGTTGGAACTAACAAAAGATATATTGCATTAAATAACAAGTATGAGGCATCTTTGAAAGAATGTGAGTCAAAGTTTCTTGTTGAAAGAGAAAATGATTTAAAAATCAAATAGTTAGTAAATAAGAATGAAAAGTTGGAAAAGGAGTTGAATGCATTAAGATCTCAAACTTCAAGTGATAGTAAGAAAGATCTTCTCATTTCAGAACTTGAATGTAAAGCAAACAACATGACTCAAGAATTTGTAAAATTATAGGATGAGTGCAAAGGTCTAAAGAATTTAAAAATTCAAGATCTAGAAAAGAAAATAGAAGACCAAACTAAGATCATCTATACGTTCACAAAAGGTAAGGACAACTTTAATAAGTTGTTAGGTTCACAAAAGATGACCTTAGATAAGAAAGGTATAGGATATAATGGAGTTAGAAATAGAAAGAGGAGGAACCTTTACATGGGGTACTTCATGAGAGAGTCCAAACATTATGCTAGTACCTCTTCCGGTCCTTATACCCACACTTATTGTGCATTATGTAAAAAGAAGGGGCACACAAAGTTTGATTGCCCATTCAAACGAAAAGGGGTAAAAATGAAGCAAGTGTGGAGAGTCAAAGAAAAACCCAAATCCATCTCTCCTTAACCCTAAAATGATCTAAGTGTCAAACATTTAGAATTGGTGCACTTAATAATCCATAAGTTATGTATCTATACCATAGGGGGTCATGTTATATGAGAAAAATTCAAAAGGAGAAAGAGTTGATTAGGTTCGGTCAATTGAACATTTTCAGCCTAAACCATTTGGTCGATCGAACAAGGAAGTCTGACCAGAACGTTGACCACATTCGAGCACCTGAACATTTTAGTTAAAAATTGGTTCGGGCCACCAAACGGATCTTTGGGTCATCGAGTCTTTGTTTAGCCAACCGAATTGAAATGAACTGATTTCATTTGGCCTACCGAGGGTTGGAATATGAAAAGTCATTAGAGGTTCAGCCAACTGACCCAGCATTCAGCCTACCGAACAGACTTAGCCTCTAGGGTAATTATTATGGTTTGGGCGACCGAACAGCGATCTATATATATTTTTGGCCGCGTGAACAGGTTCTTTTTTTTTCATCTTTCTTGAGAGCTCCTCAATTTTTCTCCCTTTCTTACTATTCCCTACACTTACTCCAAACCTAGTTTTCCCCAGAAAACCACTTCTAGCCATGTCTAGGGATCAAGTACGAGCTAAATCTAGCATTGCTCTCAAGCAATGGTTTATCTCACTGAAAAGGAGGATCAAATATGATAAAGTCCTTAGACTCAAGGAACCTATCCTAGGTAAAGTTCTCAACATAGAATTCATGCAAACTCATTTTAATATAATAATGTTCTAGATATGTTCAGGTATCAAGGATGGTACAAATTCATTAGTTTTCAGCCCCATGGGATATATCCCATTCTTGTCAGATTGTTTGATGCCAACTTAGGACAAGATAACTAGAGATACTACTCCCGAGTCCTTGAGACTGATATACGATTTGATGACGGATATCTAACAGAGACCCTCAATATCTAGAGAGGAGATTTTGACTACCTTGATCGGATCTCGACTTGGACTAACAAGCAGGATTTCACTGTGAGTACTTTTGTCAATCTGGTTATGACTAATCTTGTGGTTGATTTGAGTCACACCCCCAACTACAGGTCTCTAACACTCGAGGCGAAAGTTGTGCACCACCTGATCTCCTATAACATTCTACCGAAGTTTGGGTGTAGGGATCATGTTTCATACCTAGACTACTTCATCATGTGGTGCCTCTTTAAGAGGAAGAAGCTAGACTTACTAAGACTAATCTAGAAGTGGATGTTTGTGAAGACGGTGAGCAAGAGGATCATTCTACTATACGAGGGCATCCTGACTAGGATTTTTGTCAGAGAGAGAGTCACTAGGACTCCGTATGCAGTGCTGAAGAAGATTAAGGGCATAGACACCTTCTCCTCCGTGACCCTAAAGCTAATGGGTTATGAGCTGATCGGCAACATGTGGTTGCCAACTATTCCCGAGAGAGGACTAGCGCCATAGGAGGTTCCTCAACAACAGCCCCAGATGTCATCCAATTCTAAGAATATGACTTCCATCACTGATCTCACTGCGTCCTTTTATAACTTTAAGATGTCTATCCAGAGCGAGATTAGGGAGTAAGCTTCCTCATCCCAGGCCAAGCATTCTAAGTTTTCCACCGAGTTCTCAGAGTTTCAGTCTGTTGTAAAGGCGAACTTCCACATCCTTGGTGAGCGCCTAAGAGAGATGAATTAGGAGGATGACGGTGAGGAGCAGATGAACGTGAGTGGCAATAAGGAAGGGCCTGATGATGAAGAGGCCTAGAGGAGACCCTGAGGATCTGCAGCTCATACAGTTCATTTCATATATCTTATATCTTTTATATACATTTGGGTCTATATTAACTATATAGCTTTTATTTTTGCTTTCCTGCTATACATTTCCACCCACCACACTCACTCACGCACACACACACATACACACACACACACACACACACACACACACACACACTTATATTTACTATTTAGTGGTTATTGACTTCAGTTTATATATGATGGCTTGCATTTTTTAAATTTCTTTGATTATTCTGTTTGCTTGATTGATGCCTCCTGCATGGCGGATGCAGTTGATGAGTATTGTCTGCTAGTAGAAATGTTAGGTTCTCGCATGCTCAAACTAAATGATATACTGTTTGCTTGAATCTTTTTAATGCATATTTTTGTGGGAAATATCCTATTTACAGACGGCATGCTGCCAAATTTTTGTCTGACATTTCCCAAGATATTCAAACTTTTGCTAATATATTGATTGATGTGCATGGATAATTTAGCTTGAATTTAAATTACTTGCACATAGCTAAAAATAAATTGAAATATCTTAAGGTTGTGCATGTATTTAAATTCTTTACTGATCATAAAATTTAAAGCTTTGAACTTGAATGGCATCTAATTGATGCAAAATTATTGAGATTCATATGATACAATCAATTTTATTATAAGCAAGTTTCCATGGAAAAAGCTATATATATTTTTAGGCGAAATGCTGCCAAAATTTTCCCAAATTCACTGTACACATCCTATGTTTTCATAAAACTGCACACTATGATATGAGTTTGTACTTCTAGAACATTTTTTTTGTGCATCATGATTATTCTAAATATGATTTGTTGTAGTTAACTACAATAATATTGCTGAACTTAAATCCAATCTTTTGTGGCAAACTTCATACCCAAAACACTTGTTGATTATCTCTAAAGGGGGATTTCTTTTAAAGACAAAATTGCATGAAATGATCCTAAATGATAATCTTTTGTCATGCTATGTATTTATAAATTGTTAAAATACTTGTGTTTTATGCTCAAGTTGTAAGAGTAGATAGAATGCATAATCTAAGGGGGAGCCACCTCACTTAGAAAAATACGGCTCTGAAAAATTAAATGCTATCTCACATTATTCACTACTATACTCTATGCCTCATGAGAATATCTTTCATTTATTGTGTGCAGCACAAGTACATTATCTTTTTGACTTGATTATTTAAGTTGATCCATATTGGACTGCTTGAGTTGTTTGATGTAAATTACTGCAAATTATTTGTTGAACTCAAACAGGTTACTACAGATTTTTTTGGGAAAATGCTTCATTTTCAAACGACATGTTGCCAAAATTTCTAAGAATCTTCCAAAATTATATCTTGTATCTAAATGACTATTACTCATGGCTTGCCTATATGCTTTAATTCTTTTATATTCGCCATTTTTGTTGTTTCCAAAAGGGGGAGAAGAGGCAAAATTGGGTGCATTAGTACTAATTAATAATTAATTAACCTTTTAATTCTCTTTATGCATATTGTCAGGGGGGCTTTCTTGGTTGTATCCAATTTTACATTAAGTATTTGTCATCATCAAAATGGGGGATATTGGTGACTTGATTGGTCATATCCCGTTTTGATAATAACAAATACATTGGTACTAATGTTTGCCCTGAGCTTGCATGCAGGTTCACTCTATGCATGGAATTGAAAAGAACGTTATATCATGATGGCGTATGGTGACTCCAAGGGAGAATGAAGAATATTGTGCTTAGTTTTTATTTTTAATTTGTATATTCTTTATTCTGGATTGTATTTCAATATGGTCTATAATAACTGCATCATGCATGATAGGACTGTATGCTCAGGTTGCCCTAGATTGACCTTAGGTTCCCACACACTTAGTGCAGATGACTCCACTACACTCTCATGTCATCAGGGGTAAATTTAAGAATGGAACTCATGCTTGAAATCATAAGGGCTTCGGACGACCAAACTAAGCAAGTCAAATTGCCTCGGTCGACCAAACTGTTGATTGGTCAAAAAGTTAACCAGATTTCAGGCGATCGAACTCAAATGAACTGAGTGTCCACGGTCGATCGAACTCAACCGCCAACCTTTTCCAATAACTTGGGTGCCTAAACTTCATGTTCAAAATACCCCTAGGCGACTAAATGTGCAAGTTCGGTAGACTGAACTTGAGACCAGACAACCGAACCTCAGACAGATTGGAAAATCGCCTTGGTCAGCAAACCGAACCCTCATTCAGGCACCTGAAGTTCAAAATTTACTTTTTCTGTTGTGTCTATTCGGGTGACCGAACCTATGACTCGGTCGACCGAAACTCTCGGGTTGGCAAAAAATTTACAACAGTTATTTGGGGTTAAACAGGGTTAATTTTCTTAAACTATTTTAAAATAAATTTAATTATTCCCCACTTATCCCCAACGGTTATAATTTTTGCCCTGCCTATATATATGGGTTCATTTTCTCATATTAGCAATTAATCAGCACCTTGATTAGCAAAAATACTTTCTGTATTTTTTAGAGAGCTTTTTCCAAATACAAAGCCTATACCCTCACATACTACTATTCCTTTGATAAATCAATCATTGTAAGAGTTCTTTGAGTGGTCATACATTATTCTCTTTGCTAGGAAACTTTCATTGTGTTGTATATTTGATTTTCGGATTAAGAGTTGAGCATAAGGTTTTTCCCCCGATTTTATCTAATAAATCTTTGTGTGGGAAAACCTTTGTAGCTAATGAGCCTTTGCATCATTGTTGCAAAACTCATCAAGCTTGTGTGTTTTTGATTGTGTAAAATCTTTTTCACAAGTTTACTGATTTTTCAAATATCTTTTGAGCAAATATTTTGAGAAAATTATCTTTGAGATATTTTAAATACTCTAGTTGGAACTCTTTGAAACTTGTGGTGATTAATTAATATTGATACTTTGTTTCAAAGATTGTTTTGAAATTACACTCTAGGACTTGATTGCATATTTACATCAGATTGAGTGTTAGCACACTTTATTGGCACTGAGCATAATTACTATCACCTGTGAGTGCATATTCATCTGGACTATATTGTGGTACATATTTGCTTGTGTAGAAGCACATTTGTTTGTATGCAAAAATTTATCTGATTCATTGTATTCCCGACGTATGTTCGGAAGAGGGAGACTTGCCCTGTGAAAAGTCCTGGATTGGCTTCAACCTGGTTAGGAAAGCCAAGTGCACCATCCTGGTAAGGTGTTGTAAACGGTGCCGGTCCACTCATTAAGTGACCAATAGTGGAATCCTTGTGCTTGTGAGCCAAGGCGAGGACGTAGGTAGTATTGGCCGAACCCCAATATCATATTCGGTGTCACTTTTACATTTCTTGCATTATATTCTGCTTTGTGCTTGATTTAATTTTCTTACTGAATATACTATATATCTGATTGACACGGTATTGCATTTGGTTGAGAAATACTAAAATTGTGTTGCATGTACTGAAAGTTAATTAATATATCAAATTTGCAATTTCACACATACTTAGAGTACCCCTAGGTTGCATAATACTGTTGGTACACCAGTTGACCTAGGAAAAAAATTTTAAATCTCCAATTTATCCCCCCTCCCCCCCCCCCCTCTCTTGGGATTGCACCAAAGTGAAAAGATTGTACAAAAAGTTGAATTCTAATTATTCATACACACAACCCCTATTGCTTATAATTCTCTTAATTTTTCTACTGAATTGATTTTTAACTTTGAGGAGGAAAATTTAAAACTTTTCAAAAGCATCACTTTTATTTTTCAATAAATAAACATTCCCATATTTTGAAAAATCATCAATAAAAATAACAAAATATCTACTTCCTCCACAAGTTAAAATTCCTTTAAATTCACACAAATCTATGTGAATTTTTGACCAAACAAGGCTTAATCTTAGGTTTTGATGATAACAAATCAAGGATACTTAACATGTTTGTTTAAGTATAGTTCAGGGCTCAAATGCTTTCATGTGACTAAGTTCAAGTTTTGGAAGAAATTGAATAAAGCTTGACCTAAAAGCCACAAGGAATGATGAAGTTGAAATATATTGAAGATCACAATTCAAGTTGGATATAAAGAGCAAGCCAAAGCATCAAGACTTAGAGTTTAGATAGTATAATTTTATATAAGTTTCATATAAGTACTTCACAATTTCAATGTGGATGTATGAAGCTCTTAGGAAATTTCATTGACTTAGAGACCTGATTTTAAATTATGGAAAATGTTTTCATAAAGTCTCACTTATGTTTTCTAATATCAAATTTAAATTTTTGAAATCAGATTTTAAAGAACATGTATGGTGAAAGCAGGACAGACGACCGATGAAGTTTCATCAGGTAACTGACATTTTGTACTAATGATTTTGAAGCAAACAAAACCAAGATAGGCGACTGGCCCCTTAATGTCTAGTCGAATGACTCAACACTGTGTTTCAAAATACGCTGAAATTTAAAGTCACGGGCGACTAACCCTCATGTCACAGTCGACTGAGGTATATGTTTGAACTTTTAAACAGCATTTGGAAAGTTTCCAAAACTCTTTTCTTGACTCCAAAACTTGGAGAATACTTGGGAAATATGGCGAGAAACTTGGGAAAATGATAATATGCTTTATTACTCTATAAATAATTGTTATTTTCACAAATTACGACAACAATCAAGCACATACGAATTACAAATTCATAGTTCTTTTGCTGAAATATTTTCTAAAGTATTGTCGTACTTTTGCTGATACAACCCATGGTTTTCTGATCTATTCTTTTGAGATTTTTCAAATCAAAATCAGAACCCTGGTGATATTCTACTAAGCTTCATCTTTTTATATTTTTTATTGATTAAAGTATATTGATTTCAATTGTACTAATATGCTCTAACTAAGAGTACTTGTTGTAAGAACAAAAGTTGTTTCCTTGTTCTTGTTTTTGATTGACGATTCAGGATTGTTGGATCGTTGCCTAGCAAGAGGGCGTTCTCGTTAAAAAGGGATCTCCACCTTGAATGGAGAGAGGTTATAACTTTTCCTGATAATCTTGGGGCAAGGACATAGGCCGCTGGCTGAACCTTGTAAAAAATCTAGTGTTCCTCGCTTCTTCCCTAAATCTCTTTGCATTCTTGCAAGAATAAAAATTGTGTATGTTTATTTAAATAGTTGAGAACTTGCTTGATATTTGGGAATTTCTGTAATTTTGATTATTTTTTATTTAAGGAACTATATTGATTATCTAAGTTGAATTGAAAGTTCAGATTAAATTTGAATTGTTGGATATCATTATTGAAGGATATCTTGTGAAATAAATTGAAGGAAAATTGCAAGGCATTTAAGATAATCTTTCTGAAATTTATTTGTCTTTAATATATTTTGCAAAGAAAATTTTATCTGAATTATTATCTGTTTAAGTAAGTTAAATTCATAATATCATCTTTATATTAGATTGTTGGTTGGCAAGGTGGTTGGTAAAAATTGTATTGATTGGTTGTATTGTGTGAACATAATCGAGTTAATTTGAAAATGGATTGTGTGACTGAAATCAAAGTAAAATAAAAAGGGTTATACTTAATTAAAAACTTTTTTAAAAATAAAATTTTAAAACCCAATTTGTCCCCCCCCCCTTCCCTCTTGGGAGTACATCTTACTTCTTAATTGGAATTAGAGCCCTAGGTTGTAGTAAATATTAAAGTAGAAGAGACATAAAGATCCCTATGGCACACCTAGGTGTATCCCCTTTTGGCAAAGGCCAATCTTCATCTAGACCACCTATCTTCTACGGTGTTAACTACACCTTCTAGAAACAGTGAATGAGAATATTTTTGCAAACGATGGATTGGAAGGTTTGGAAAGTAGTCACACTTGGTAACCTTATCCCTACTAAGAATGTAGATAACAAAGACATACCTAAGGAAGGAAAAGAGATGACTGAGAATGATTTGAAGATGCTGCAGATAAACTCTAGTGTAATGAATGCACTATATTATGTCTTAGATGTTAATGAATTCAATAGGATCATGGGATCTAAATCAGCTAAAGAAATATGGGATAAACTTGAAGTTACTTATGAAGGAATGATTGGCGTAAGGGATAGTAGAATTGGCATGCTCACAAGATAGTGTGAGGCTTTTAGGATGAATCCTGAAGAGTCTATCACTAGTATGTATACTAGGTTCAACCACATAATAAATTCCCTTAGTGCATTAGGGAAAAACTATTCTACTTATTAAATGATTCAAAAAATTCTTAGAGGACTTCCACTTATTTGGGAACCTAAGGCCACTGCCATAACGGAAGGTAGAATCTGAAGATTACCTCCTTAGATAAATTGATAGGCTCGCTCCTCAAGTATGAGATGGTGATAAATGAAAGAAACACTGAAGGTATCAAACAAAATAAGTCAATAGCTCTAAAAGCTACAAAAGAACTCTAGTGAATGTGAAGACAATGAATTAGATGATGATGATATAGTCTTATTCACTAGAAGACTAGGAAAATTCTTCAAAAAGAACAAGAAATTTACTCAAAGACTCAGAGACTCAAAATATGATAAAGGTGAAACTAGTAAGAAATAAACAAAGAATGAACCTCCTACATGCTATAATTGCAAGAAAGTTGGACACATAAAACCATAATGTTCATAATGAAATATGGCAAGAAGAAGAAAAATAAGGCGATGAAAGCAACTACGTGGGATGAATCGAGCTCAAGTGAATCAGAAAATGAATCAAGTGAACAAGACATAACAAATCTTTGCTTCATGGTCAAAGATGACAAGGTAAATTCCGACTCTAGCTTATCTAAAGATTCTAGCGATGAATCGTATAGTGACTTATGTGAAAGCATGCCTTCATATAAAGAAATTCAGGCTGAATTATTTTCCTTGCATAATAGGGTCATAAAAGTAACCAAAAAGAAACATAGCATTGAAAGAACAAAATGAAAAACTAATGAACCAACTAAAGACATCAACATTAGCTGAAAATAAAGAGGACTCACTTATTGATGAACTCATGAGTAAAATCAACAAGATGTCTTAAGATCTTGTAAAGCTACAAGTAAATGGTAAAAATATAAAAGACTCAAAAATCTGTGAGCTCAAAAGTAAAATTGAAGATCAAACTAAAATCCTCTAAAATTTTACTAGAGGAAAGAAAAACTTTGATAAACTGGTTGGATAATAAAAAGAATGTCTTTAGACAAAGAAGGTATAGGATTCAATGGAGTTGAAAACAAGAAGAAAGAGAACCTCTACATGGGCTACTTTGTAAAAGCCTCAAAACACTTTGCAAGCACATCTTCAACAAATGCATATGAACACATTATGTGTTTCTTATGCAAGAAAAAGGGACACATAAAGTTTGAATGTCCGTACAAGAGAAAAAATGTTAAAGTCAAGAAAGAATGGAGAGTTAAACCTGAAACTAAAGCTGAATCAAAAAGACCTAAGAAGGTTTGGGTACCAAAAGTAACACCTTGAAACCCTTCTTATAGGTATGTTTTAGGTCCACCCCATCAAAAGATAAATGGTACTTGGATAGTGGATATTCAAGACATATGACTAGAGACATTGAGAAATTTTGTGATGAACATGGAATAACTCACAACTTTTCAGCACCTCACACTCCTCAACAAAATGGAGTTGTTGAAAGGAAAAATAGGTCACTTCATGAAATGTCTAAAACCATGCTAAATGAGCATAACTTCCCTAAGTATTTTTGGGCTAAAGCGGTAAATAACGTATGTTATGTGATGAATAAAGTATCCATTAGAACTAGCCTAGTGAAGACCTCCTATGAACTTTGGAAAGGAAGAAAACCAAACATATCTTACTTTCACATATTCGGGTGTAAATGCTTCATATTGAACGATAAAGAGGACCTAGGAAAATTTGATGCAAAATTAGATGAAGGAATCTTCTTAGGATATGCGTTGAATAGTAAAGCCTTTAGAGTCTACAATAAAAGAACCCTCATAATTATAGATTCAATACATGTAGCGTTTGATGAGGCAAATCCATTCTCTAAACCATCTGATATTGAAGAAGCTAAAATTAAACAAGGACTAGAAGACTTAAAAATTCAAGAAGTAAAAGATGAGAGTAAGGAATCAAGCTCATCTTTAGATAATAGCCCACTAGATCAGTCTGAATTACCTAAAGAATGGAAATTCGTAAGGAATCACCCAAAGGATCAAAACATTGGTGAACCTTCACAAGGAGTATCTACTAGATCTTCATTGAAGAATATGTGTAATCATTGTGTGTTCCTATCTCAGGAGGAACCTAAGAACATATATGATGCATTAAATGATGACTCATGGATAGTATCCATGCAAGAGGAATTAAATCAATTTGAAAGAAATAAAATTTTGGAAATTAGTTCCTAGACCCGCTGATCATTCAATAATTGGAACAAAATGAGTTTTTAGGAATAAGAACGATGAAAACAACATTATAGTGTGTAACTAGGCTAGACTCTTAGCTTAAGGATATAATCAAGAAGAGAGAATAGATTATGATGAAACCTTTGCTCCTATAGCAAGAATGGAAGCAATCAGAATGCTGCTAGCTTATGCACCTTAGAAAGACTTTAAACTTTATCAAATGGATGTGAAAAGTGCATTCTTAAATGGATTTATAAATGAAGAAGTATATGTAGCACAACCTCCAAGACTTGAGGATTTTCATTGCCCTGATCATGTACAGACTAAAACAAGCTCCTACAGCTTGGTATAAGCGGCTAAGAGGCTTTTTTGTTGGAAAATGGTTTTTCCTGAGGAAAAATGGACAGCACATTGTTTATTCAGCCTAAAGACAAAGATATGCTCATCATCCAGATATATGTGGATGACATTATCTTCAATGCTACAAATGAAGACTTATGCAAAGACTTTGCAAAATGCGCTCAAGATGAGTTTGAGATGAGTATGATGGGCGAGCTGACATACTTCCTTGGTCTTCAGATCAGGCAATCCAAAACTGGGACTTTCATAAATCAATCAAAATATATACGAGATTTTCTTAAGAAGTTTGATATAGAAAGTGGAAAGCCATTGGGGACTCCAATGAGCACTTCTATAAGCCTTAACAAGAACGAGCAAGGAAAACCAGTAAATATGAAATACTACCGAGGCATGATAAGTAGTCTACTTTATTTGACAGCTAGTAGATCGGATATTATGTTCACCTATTTTCAAGTAGCCCCTAAAGAATCTCACCAAATAGTCGTTAAGAGAATATTAAGATACTTGATAGGTGCTATTGACTTAGGTCTATGGTATCCTAAAGATACAAGCTTTGAGATGGTAAGCTATTTGGATGTGGATTATTCTGGATGCAAAATTGATCAAAAGAGTACTAGTGGTACTTGCCACTTTCTAGGAAGATCTCTTGTGTCTTGCTTCTCCTAGAAACAAAATTTCATGGCACTATCTATTGCTAAAACAGAGTACGCGGCAGCAGGTAGCTGTTGTACACAAACTCTTTACATGAAACAACAATTAAAGGATTTCAATTTAGAATATTCGAATGTACCTATAAAATGTGATAATAGTAGCGCCATAAATATTTCCAAAAATCTCATCTCTCATTCTAGAACCAAGCATATTGATATTAGACATCACTTCTTGAGAGATCATGTGCAAAAAGAGGATATCATACTTGAGTTTGTGAATACAGATGGTCAATAGGCTAATATTTTTACAAAACCTCTTTCAAAGGATAGATTCATCTCTATAATATGTGAACTAGGTTCATCGCATAGTAAAGAAGTAGTTTGAAGAGGAAAAAGTGGATGAGTGTTTAAATTAGTGTGTCAGTTCATAGTACTAAAGGTCAAGCGACTAACACATGAGGCACAGTCGATCGACTCGCTACTGTTTGGTGAAATTTCAAAAACACACTTGTCAGGAGATTGATATATCGAGATTAGTCAACTAACTAACAGCGGTTTAAATACGAACAGTGCATAAAACCCTAAGTTTTTATATCCTCAGTCTCTTGACTTTATTCCTCTCTTCTCCAAAACTTTTTCTCCTTCATTCCCAAGAGTCCCTCATGCAAAATCTTCCTTTTAAACCTTGAAGAACATCTTCTACCTTCATTCCCACATTATTTTCAAGATTTTCACCGATCATTTTTCATCAAAATCATCATGCCACGAACGAAACAAATGGAAAACCATGGTTCTACTTCGGGGAAAGATGACAGCAATAACATTGAGCAATGGTTTATGACTCTCCATGCTAAGCAACTCTACTGGGATCATCTTTGATCTACTGAACCTATTTTTGATAAGGTCTTAGATACTACTTTCTTTGAAGAAGATTTTCCTGCCATGTTACCCATGTTCAAAGCTCTAGGATGGGACAAGTTTATTACTTATTAGGCAAAGGGAGTGTATCCCAATTTGGTTAAACTCTTTTACGCCAATATCATCAAAGGGGATCTTGTGACATCCACTCAAGGCATAGACAAGCTTTTTTCATTACTCCACAATCCTTAGCCACCATTCTCAAAATCAAAGAGGGAGAGTTTGAATGTCCATCTCTTGGCCAATCATGGATTATGGCTCAAGACTTCTCCCATGAAGAATGTCTACCTCTAGTTATGTCTAAAGATCTACTTTACGTTGGTCATCCCCCTCTTTACAATCAACTGAACTTGCAAGCTCAGATCCTACAGAACCTCATTACTTACAATATTTTGCATAGGGTAGAATCACACGACCACGTTTCTTACATGGATTCCTTTGTAATGTGGTGCTTGCTCAAAGAGAAAAATCTTGATTTGCCAAGCTTAATTCTTAAATGGGTGATTTCTAGAGAGGAAGCTCGTAGAGTAATTCTTCTATATGGTGGCATTCTGAATCTTGTCTTTGCACATCTTGGCGTAGCCACTCCTTCCACATTGTTCATCAAGAGAACCCATTATGACCTTTTTTTCTTCTACAACACTTAAACAAATGGGTTATGAGCGACATGATCAAGGGTGGTTTCCCCAATTTGGTCAGCAGCAATGATAAACTCCCGCACCTTAGCAACCTACTCAGCAACAAGTTCAGCAACCTACTCCTCCAACAGATGATACCGCTACTTGATTCATTACTTATCAGTAGGAGATCACTAATCTTCGTGATGAAGTTCGTTTAGCTCACTCCAAGCGCATTACACCTCTCTTAATCAAAGGCTTGAATGGATTGAACAATATATGGCTAGTTCATCTTCTTCAAGTGATAAGGCTCCTATGGAGACTAGCTCTGAAGAGAATGAAGATGATGATAGTGAAGAGGATGATGAAGATGGAACTGCAGCTGATGATGCAGATGATGCTTAGATGTTTTCCTAGCTTGAACAAACTTTGGATGTAATATGTGCATCTGATACAATTTTTTTGTTCTATTTCCTTATGCTTTTTCACATACTATTTTGGGATTTATTGCTTATCTTTTGTGCATGTTGAATGCTAACTTTCTGTTTTGTGCTTATGATAGCTCAATCCATTAGACTGTCTATATTTTTCTTGATACCCTTTTCTTCTTTATTGATGTCAAAAGGGGGAGAAAGTTTAAGGGTGCAAAACTAAGTATGCAGTTGAGTATGAGATTTATGAGTATGATATTTATGCAAATGCAGAATAGTTTGGGCAAACTGAGCATGATGTAAATTCTAATGAATCTTGTTAGCTTTGGTGCAATCCCAAGAGGGGGGGTGGGTGAATTGGTATTTAAAAATTTTATCCCTTAAGTCAATCCAATAACAACAGTATTACACAAGCCTAAGGTCAATCTAGTGCATGTAAGATAAATCAATGTAAATATACAATGGAATTTAAACTTCAATAAATGTTTAACCAAGCATGCATAATAAAGCAGTAAAGGATACGACACCCAGAAATGTTATCGAGGTTCGGCCAAATTGCCTACATCCCCGTCTTGGCCAACAAGCACAAGGATTACCACTATTGGCTCACTTAACGGTGGAGCGGCACTTAAACAATCAGGTCAATTAGCACAGGGCTAACCTCAACCTTTACAACCTTGTCAATGAAAGGGCTGACCTCAACCAATACGCCTTACCATGATGGGCCACCTAACTTTCTTAACCGGGTCTAAGCCAGTCCGGGACTATTTCAAAGGGCTAGTATCCCTCTTCAGGCCCATGCCTAAAAATACAATAGATTTGAAATACAATCAAATGGTATAGTGATTGTGCTTTCGTGTAAAGCAGATATGTACCCAATACGCACAGTATAACTAATGCACTACCAAAAGATAAGATATGATAAGTTCGGTGTAGTCTAAGTGTCTACTCTCGAATATTTATGCAAATATAGCAATCAGTGTTTGAGAGTGTAATTGATTGGATCTTTGTTTCCAAATAATATTTCAATCACAATGCACCAACAAAGATCACAAGCACACTTCAAATATCTCAACAAATAATATTTCTCAATATAAACCACAAGAGATATTTAAAATTGATTTGCAAAATCTTTATTTGATCTTTGTAATAAAAAGATAATCTCAGTCAAAAGGGGTAGCAACAAAGATCTTTTAGCACTTAAGAAAATATCTCAAAATAGATTTCTCAAAGATACGCACAAGAGATATTTTTGAAAATGATGTATAATATTTTTGCAACCAAAACACAATATGTACTCTTGAGTATTGCAATGAGAATGCAAAACTCAGAAGCCCAAAGAAGTTTTCCTATGGGAGGCTTATTTATGAAGCCCCCTAGGAGAACTTGCAGCTTACTCTCCATGAAATATAAATCTCAAATAGAACAATCATGAGAGAGTTTAAGCTTGGTGAGATAAGCACAAGAATACTCTTACAAAGAGGTGTTTGCAATATGAATGAGTAAGAGTGGGAGTTTAAAGCTTGAATATGAAATATAGGCTTTTTGAGATTGAGAGTATATTGGCTAATTATATTTGCTAATCTCATACTAATTATTCCAAATGAGGGGGTATATATAGACAACAATTAAAATATAACCGTTAAAGACACGTATGGAATTATTAGGAAGGTTTTAATATATTTTAACCAAGTTAACCCCATTTAAAAATATTAACCGCGGTAAAAATTAAGTCCAACTTGAGAGCTTCGGTCGACCAGAAACATTTTCGGTTGACCCAAGTTCATATGGTTCGGTCGACCAGGACAAAAATGAACTGGGGACTTGGTCGACTGGACACATGCGTCAAGGGAAAAATTACCGAGGTTCGGTCGACCAGGGGGAAATGAACTATGGTATCGGTCGACCGGGAAGGGCAATTTTTTTCAATTAGCACAGTTTGGTCGACCGGGAAGAAATGAACTAGATGGTTCGATCGACCATACTGTTGGGGCATCTCCCAAGGACCCTTGGTCGACCAGAGCGTTGGTGTTCATTTTGGGCTCAGTCGACTAGGAGGTCAAAGTGTTGACTCAAAGGGAGTTCGGTCAACCATGTGTAAATGAACTATATGTGTTCGGTCGACCAGACTGTGGTAAAACTGTTGACCTGGTCCGGGTTCGGTCGACTAGGAGTATATGTACTATTAAGTACGGTAGACCGAATGTGCCTATTTCAAGCAATTTGGACCTGTTTAAGCATGCAAACACCCTATGCAAATGACCATTCATATATATGCATGTGTGAGTGTCCTAAGGTCATTTCTAGGTCCTTTTTAGTGTGAGGACACCGAAAAAATCCGGTGTTGGTCGCCCGAAGGGTGTTCCCTAAGGTCCATCTATGGTCATGAGCTTATTGATCCTACCATGCAGGTAAGGCATTAATTATTACAAACCATTTCCTATTTACTATTACAGACTCAATATGATAAATATAAATTACAATGAATACACATTTTGAGTCTTCATCTTCTACAAATCCATGTGTGTGCACCATATGATACGTTCGATTGGTCCTGCACACAAACTCATCAAACCATTAAATACTAGAGTATTTGTCATAATCAAAACAAAGTATGACCCATAGGATCAACAATCTCCCCATTTTTTATGATGACAAATACTCGCCTACTTCTCCCCCTTTTGGCAATAGCAAAAAGGACCTAAATAAACATTTAATCATATAGGCAAATAATCATCTGAATACAAGAAATGTTTGGGAAAAGGTTTTTAGAAAATTCGGCAGCATGCCGTTTGAAAATTGAACATTTCCCAAAAATTTCTATATGCAAGTGAGTAAAATATTTTCAAGATATCCACTAGTATGTAATCAAATAGTTCAGTATTCTCAAAACATGAAATAGAAGTTTAACTTTTAGTCATTCAAGAGATGGAATAGTCATATAATGCAAAATGAATGACAAAAAATAACTTCAGCAATTTAGCACACAAACAACACAACTGGTCATTTAAATGACATGAAGAATAGAATTAGACCATAAATATGCACAGATCATTTCAACTGACGCATATCATAAGACCCATGAAAGATTGAGTTAAAAACATACGGCATATGATACCAAAAAGAAGGTTTGAACATAGACACAGTCTAACTAGTTCGCATGCATATTTTATGTGTAGTTATAGAACCAGTTATGCAACTTTAAAACATATATATGTAATAATAATAATAATAATAATAATAATAATAATAATAATAATAATAATAATAATAATAATAATAATAATAATAATAATAATAAGGCAAGAGAAAAAATTTAAGTTTTGAAGATAGTTCTTGCCATAACATATTACAATATATAAATATATATCCCCCTTATGATATTTGCAAAAAGTACTAGGGGGTTGCTTGCTGAAACAGAAGTTTTAATTTACAACAAGCAAGCACAACTTTTCTGGTTTGTTAATTTAGCACATACAATAATATAACCAAAAAACCACAACCATGATAAGCCTAAAGATTTAATAGTTCACGTGCGAGATTATATGGCAAACACAAATAACTTGTGGTAAAATAATAATTGTCAACTTAAAATTTTCACAAAGATCATTTCATTTAAGCACATGCCACATTTGATTCAACACCATATCTAAGCTAAAAATTTTGTGAGCATAATATGATAAGTATTTTAAGTTCAGATGCTCCCCCTATCAATTTGAATTATTGCTTAGATACTATAAATTACTTATACTTTGCGAGGGATTGATTTCATTCAATATGCCAAAGTATCAAGCACACAAACCATTCTTCAACAACTATACTGGATATTTATTAACAATATTTATCACTAATCAGTATAGTCATCCCTATAGACAACAATTGCATCGAAAATAGATATTAAGGCATTCTATGCAATTCATGACCCAAAAACATTTCATATCAAATCAAAGAACTTTACGTGCTAGATATAGTGTTCAGGGATATCAGAAGAGCCTCAATATTTCAATAAACGATAGTGATGCATATGAGTCTTATAAGTTCTTTCTATATGGGAGGTGCTCAGCTCTCTAAGTGCTTGATGATTATACAAGGGTGAAATTTAATTTTCAATTAGTTTTCACTCATCCTTTCAAAAATATTTTAATGTTAATTTTATCATAATCATCTTCAACACAAGGTTTTATATGGGAAAATCCTAACAAAATTTCGGCAGTATGCCGTTTGTATATAGAACATTTTCCCATAAAAATTGTACCTAATAGGTTCAAACAAGCAATTTATATTTTAGTTCAAGGCACACGAGAACCTATAATCCACTATCAGCATGTAATTTACATCTACTGCATCCGCCATGCAGAAGGCATTCTAAACTAAGCATGCAATCAGGTAGTATAATCAACTGTTCATATAAAATGTAAACCATCCAACTAGATACTATGAACAATAAATAACCATAAATAGTTAGGAATTCAGTGCAATACTTATATGGACATTTAGGCATGAAATAAATATATGAGAGCATTTTAATTTATATAATCATGAAAGAATATATGCTCCCCCTGAGTTATGCGCTAATTCAATTTATGCCTTTTTCTTAATTTTCAGGTTCTTTAGCCAAGTGTATTAAGATTTTCAATGATATATATCATGGCTTTAGATGCATTCAGCTTAGAGGACCAAAAGGTCACAATAGATATTTCTTTAAGAGTTCTAAGCCTATATTTGCCACTTTTCTTATGATTTACACTACGTGAGAGGCCCTAGGTTCAAATGGCTTTGAATGTTAAGGTTCGTGCATAGGTTTCTTTGAATTTTGTTCTATCATCTAAATTGAAACCTATATTAATGATTTTAGCCATTTAACTTAATTCACAAAATTGAAGCTCAATAGGATTTGATTTAATGTTTGAGAGCTTATAAAAGAAATTTTGGATTGATACTCTTGAAAATTTAAAATTTAATTTATGTTCAAAGAGTATTTATTATGAATGGACATGTTTCGAAATATTTGCATGGAAGAGGATATGTCCAAACCATTTAGACAAAGAGCAACTAGAAGTATATGAGTTTTGGAACACTGCACTTTAGTGATTGGAAAGTATACTTTAGATATGAACACAATTTTGGAGCAAGGATACAAACCAATGAGAGGGTGGATCTTTACCTGATGTGATCATGGCTGGTAAAGATTCCCTATGGAGGATATATACCAAAATTAGAGGATTTATAATTTAAGCTCAAAGGGAATATTTTGATTAATCAGTGAAGCTAGAATCCATTAGTGGTTGCCTCTAATTTTGATTATGGAAGGATGTCTTTTAATAAGCACCAGAAATATTTGGAATTTATGATCAATAGTGCTTTAAGCCTAGAATGATGACTAAACCTTTTATTAGGCATTTTAGGATTTCATAATGAGTTTAGGACAGGATTTTTAACTTCATTTCCTAAAACTCAAGCTTGTGCAATGGACAAAGTATGCTTAACTTTGGATATACTGAGTTAAGAAAATTAAAATTTAAATATAAGGCAAACATGCCATGTCCATTTGGAAGTGGATTTTTATTCAAGCAGCCAATAATTTCAAATTTCAACCAAGGAATATATGCATTAATTTCATATTCGTTATTTGCTTGAATTTCCGAATTGGCTTGATTTTTCAAAATACTTAGTATGCAAGATTTTAAATAGTGGACATATACTAAGATTTTACATTTTCAGCCTGAACCACTTCCTAAACCTTTAGTCAACACTACCCCCTATGGCTAATCCTAGATGCGAAGGAAGAATTGTATGATCATGTAATTCCTGTTTGAGTAAATTCTTCCTTGAGTTTCAAGGGGTTTGCTTTCTTGACAACCCATACCATTTTTCTATCTTTGATTTTTGATGGGTTAGGACTAGGTGGTACTTTGACTCTCCAGACTTGTTTGGGTTTCACACCTTTTCTTTTAAATGGGCAATCAAATTTTGTGTGCCCCTTCTTTTTACATAAGATACATGTGGTGTGAGTGTATGGACTGGAGGAGGTGCTAGCATAGTGGTTCGAATCTTTTACAAAGTACCCCATGTATAGGTTCTTCTTTTTCTTATTTTCAATTCCATTAAAACCTATACCTTCTTTGTCTAAGGTCATCTTTTGTGAACCTAAGAGTTTGCCAAAATTTTCTTTACCTCTAGTGAATGTATAGATGATCTCTAAGACTGGTCTTCTATTTTCTTCTCTAGATCTTGAATTTTTGAGTTTTTCAATTCTTTGCAAACATCCTGAAGTTTCATAAATTCTTTAGACATTGTGTTTGCTTTACTCTCAAGTTCTGCAATAAGAAGATCTTTATTATTATCATTTGAAGTCTGAGATCTTAATGCATTCAAATATTTTTCTAATTTTTCATTCTTGTTTACTAACTGTTTAATTTTAAAATCATTTTCCCTTTCAACAAGAACTTTTGATTCACATTCTTTCTCACATGCCTCATACTTCCAGGGTACACGGGTATATTCCAAGATTGACCTCAGATCCGGGTATCATCAAGTGAGAGTAAAAGCGGAGGACGTCACGAAGACAGCCTTCAGGACCAGGTACAGGCACTATGAATTTCTCGTTATGCCATTTGGTCTAACGAATGCCTCGGCTGTGTTCATGGACTTGATGAACAGAGTTTTTCACCAGTATCTAGATTAGTTTGTAGTAGTTTTCATTGATGATATACTGGTGTACTCTAATACTTTTGAGGAGCATGAGATGGATTTGAGGTAAGAGTTGCAAACTCTAAGAGAGGAGAAACTTTATGCTAAGTTTAGCAAGTGTGAGTTCTGGATTGAGAAGGTGGCATTTTTAGGCCATGTGATCTCAGGGGACGGTATTTCAGTGGATCCCAGCAAGATTGACGCGGTGGTAAATTGGTTTAGGCCAAGAAATGTGCAGGAAGTCAGGAGCTTCTTAGGACTGGCAGGTTATTACCATCATTTTGTTGAGGGATTTTCAGCTTTGTCAGGTCCTCTCACGCGGTTGAGTAGGAAAAATGATAGATTTGTGTGGGATGAAGAATGTGAGTAGAGCTTCCACGAATTAAAGCAGCAGCTCGTCACTGCACCAGTACTGACAATTCCATCGGGAGGTGATGGTTATGTTATTTACAGTGACGCGTCTTTGAAAGGGCTTGGTTGTGTGTTGATGCAGCATGGTAGGGTAATAGCATATGCGTCCAGGCAGTTGAAAGAATATGAAAAGAAGTACCCTACTCACAATCTAGAATTGGTTGCAGCGGTACACGCATTGAAGATCTGGAGACATTATTTATATGGTGAGAAGTGTGAGATATTCTCCGATCATAAGAGCCTAAAGTACTTCTTTACACAGAAAGAGCTGAACATGCGGCAGAGGAGGTGGTTGGAACTTATCAAGGATTACGACTGTACCATCAGTTACCACCCAGGTAAAGCAAATGTGGTGGCTGATGCTTTGAGTCGTAAATCAAGAGACACGGCACAGCTAGCAGCGGTAATTCAGCATTCAATTCAGATGGACTTAGAAAGATTTGGTGTGGAATTAGTGGAGGATGATCCTCGGGCGCTTATTGCCATTTTGGTTGTACAACCCACATTACATGAAAATATTAAAGCTGCTCAGAGAAATGATCCAGAGTTAGTGGAGGTGGTTGCCAGAATACAGGATGGTCAGGGAGAGGAATTTAGTATTTCGGATGATGGGGCCTTGAGATTTCGCACCAGATTGTGTGTGCCTGCAGATGACAGCATCATGAGGACGATTTTAGAGGATGCATATAGATCTCTATACATTGTTCATCCTAGCAGTATGAAAATGTATAGAGATCTGCACAATTATTTCTGGTGGAGTGGCATGAAGAGGGAAATAGCAAAATTTGTGCAGCATTGTTTGACATGCCAGCAGGTAAAGGCTGAGCACCAGAAGCCGGCAGGGCAGTTGCAACCTTTATTTATCCCAGAGTGGAAGTGGGATCATATATCCATGGACTTTGGGTCAAGACTACCAACGACATTACATGGCCAGAATGCCATCTGGGTGATTATTGATCGTTTGACTAAGACCGCCCATTTTCTTCCTATCAAGATCAGTTATTCCCTCGGCCATTTAGTGGAGATTTACATTCAGAAGATAGTAAGTTCTCATTGGGTGCATGTATCTATTGTGTCAGATCGAGACCCACGATTCACATCACGATTTTGGACAAGCTTGCAGGAGGCTCTGGGGTCTCAGTTATCTTTCAGCACGGCATTCCATCCTTAGTCAGACGGGCAAACTGAGAGGACGATACAGATACTAGAAGATATGCTTCGAGCATGTGTATTAGACTTTGGGGGTAGTTGGACTCAGTTCATGCCACTGGTAGATTTCGCGTATAATAACAGTTACCAGTCCAGCATTGGCATGGCACCGTTTGAGGCTTTATACGGTAGGAGATGTTGTTCTCCTTTATTTTTGGGATGAAGTGAGTGAGTGGCAAGTAGTGGGGCCAGAGCTTGTGTAGCAGGCGCGTGATAAGGTTCAGCTTATCAGAGACAGGATCAGTGCAGCTCAGAGCCGACAGAAAAGTTATGCTGATAATCGCTGCAGGAATCTGGAATTTGATGTGGGTAATCATGTGTTTTTGAAGATAGCTCTGATGAAAGGGGTTATGCGATTTGGGAAGAAGGGTAAACTTAGTCCTAGGTTTATTGGTCTATTTGAGATTCTAGATAAAGTGGGGCCGGTAGCCTACAAGCTAGCTTTGCCACCTGTATTGTCCAGGATCCACGACGTATTCCATGTTGCTATGTTGAGGAAATACATCCCAAATCCTTCTCATATCATCAGTTATGATAAATTAGAGCTTAGTGATTCACTGGTGTATGAGGAGGTACCAGTACAGATTTTGGATAAGAAAGTACAGGAGTTACGTACCAAGAAGATTCCTCAGGTGAAAGTGTTGTGGAGAAATCATACCATTGAAGAGGCTTCTTGGAAGTCCGAGGAGTAGATGAAGCAAAAGTATCCGCATCTATTTCAAGACGTCTAAACAAGTAAAATGTAAGTAGTTAGGTAATATTTCTTTTGCAGGTACCTATAATGGTTTAATTAGTGTAGCATTTTAGTTTTGGGAGAATTTTTCTTATGTATATGTATTCTCCCAGGACTCAGAATGTAACCACGATATTCCTCCGCCATAAGTGAGGGTAAGTAATAAAATAAGTAGACCTTTTCTTGTTAAGGGATGACAAGTTACGTGAATAGTAAATTTCAAGGACGAAATTTTATGAGGAGGGGAGAATGTAACGACCCTAAGAATAATGGTATTTAAATAATAAAAGAAAGGAAATTGGAAACTGGAAACAGAAGGAGGTAGTCGACGACATTGCATTTTGGAAAGGACAAATCCCAAGAATCTTTCAGCTCCTCGTCGACGAATACAGGGGATTCGTCGATGAAAATATAATTGGGCTCGTCGACGAGATGACGTGGCTCGTCAACGAGGAAATACTGAGGGGATGATTTTGGGGTTTTTGAATTTTGTCGACGAAGGGGAGAGTTCATCAATGAATTTTGTATTGACCTCGTCGACGAGGTGACGTGGCTCATCGACGAAGGCCACAGTTTAAATAGGCCTAAAACCCATTTTTGGACAAAATTTCCTGCACAAACCCTTTCTCTCTCCTACCCTTCGGCCCCTCCTCCTTCTCTCTTTGATTTCGGACCGAATTTCTACCGGTTCGACAATCTGAAGCCACCACAACGCTTCTGGGAAAGTTTTCTGCCAGTTTGTCGGAGCAAATCGTCGATGGGGCTGAGTTGGAAACCATCCCAAATCCAGGCTAAGGTTTTCTACTCAATATTTGGATTTTTGACAGTTGTAGAAAGTGATATACGCGTAGAAATACTGAACTTTAGTTCTGGGGAATGTTGTTTCCAGGGTGTTGAGTTAGGAACCCTACGAGTGCGGGGCTGATTTTTGTAGGGGCTTTTGAAGAATCAGGTAAGGGGATAAACTAAGTTAGTATTTTATGAAAATATGTATATTGTTATAGCATTCGATTTTAGAAAATAAATATATTTAATTATGATTTATATACTTGGGAAAATACTGTTGACAATGATAGTATGTTGAATACGGGGAAAATCTATTGGTGTGGCATGAGTATAAATGTTATGAAATACTATTTTCTGGAAATGTGATTATGATACGGGTTTTTATAATGTAAAACTAGCATACGAGCCGAGATTTTTATATATTTTCCGACGTATGGGCTGTGCTATGTGTATGATCTGCCAGCATACGGGGTGTGCCATGATTTTCCGGCGTACAAGCTGAGTTATGTGTGTGATTTGCTAGCGTATGGGCTATGCTATGATTTTTCGGCGTACGGGCTGAGCTATGGTAAAATGTGAAATACCGGTGTGCGGGGCCAATGACTTTCATGATATACGTAAATATGCAAAATGATATGATTGATCTGATAATTAATGATATGAGATATCCATGTATCACATTTTTAGTATATGTTATATGATATCAGAACCTGGTTGGCTTGGTCTAGGCTAGCACTTGCACGATATCGTTGCTATGTGTCCATGGTCATCATGATCATGATATTTGTGTTAACGCCGCTGTACGGAGTGGTGTGATATTGGATGGTCAATGTAGTTTATAAGAAGTGTGTGAGTGCCCCTGGTGTACGAACCATGTCTGGCAGACCCATCAGACTTACAGACTGTACTTTTGACTTGGCAGTGGTTAGCCAACCATTGTTAGGTCCTGCCTTCGGGCCACACAAACCAGTCATGTGGGGGTAATACATGACAACAGCCAACTAACCTACCAAGAATGTTTTCGTATTATTATTATATGAGATGAAATATGTTTATGAAAATGCAGTATGTTCTGCCATGTTTTGATGATATATATGTTCTCCCAGATTTGATATAAAAGTTA
Organism: Malania oleifera; assembly: GCF_029873635.1. Classification (NCBI taxonomy): domain Eukaryota; kingdom Viridiplantae; phylum Streptophyta; class Magnoliopsida; order Santalales; family Ximeniaceae; genus Malania; species Malania oleifera. The sequence continues at coordinate 70,923,785 of NC_080418.1, read as the reverse complement.
CTGATTATGTTCTATATGGTATATGTATAACACGGAATACTCATGTTACCACACACTAGTATTAGTCTATTTCCCTTATTGAGAGGTGTCTCGCCCCAAAATTTTATAAACTTTTCAGGAGCCCCACATAGGAGAGCGGGAAAAGCCCTGCTGATCTAAAGCTGTAGATCTGTCCTTCTAGAAGGGTAAGTATTTTGATAGGGTCGGATGTATTTTGTGAAAATGGCCCTAAGACACCTTTTTGGGTTGAGTGTTATACATATATACAGTGATTGTAATAACTCTAGTATTGTGATGTATGGTATAATGAGATATATATGATTGTATATTTCCTGCTGCTTAGACTTCTACTATGTGTTCTCATATATTTTTGGTACCTATGGGTCCAGGTGGATTATGATCTGCTGTGATTTATACTGTTGATTTTATTATTAAAAAAAAAAAGATGTGGAAATTAAGTAGGTCGTTACAACGGGTTTACCTCATTGTCGGTTAGAGCTATGAAGCATGATTTACCTCCTTCAAGATCCGTAAATCTTGAATCACAAGGAGTGATCGCCTTTTCCTACGTAGTTGCTCCTTATCTCCTTTCAAGTTCCTCCCATATCTCCTTAGCACTGTTAAATGCCATAACCTCACAAAGAACATTAGAATCTAAAGCATGCAGCAAGGTATTCATGGCATCAAAATTTACCTATACTAAGTCCCTATCATGATCATTCCGTTCACACTCAGATTTAGGAATATCAATACACCCAATGGATTTCATAGGCACACAATCACCCTGATCAATGACTTTCCAAAATTTCTAATTTAAGGCTTTCACATACACAGTCATTCTGAATTTCCATACAGCATAATTGTCACCACAGAATACAGGTGGGTGTGTGACCAATCTTCCCTCACATGAAGGGGATGCACTAACACAAGCCATCATGATCTTTCAGCAAAAACATTTAAGTCAATGCCACAAGGCTCTAATACCAATTGTTAGCTTTGGTGCAATCTCAAGAGGGGGGGTGAATTGGTATTTAAAAATTTTATCCCTTAAGTCAATCCAACAACAATAGCATTACACAAGTCTAAGGTCAATCTAGTGCATGTAAAATAAATCAATGTAAATATACAATGGAATTTAAACTTCAATAAACATTTAACCAAGAGTTTGTCAACCTAAGAGTTTGTCAAAATTTTCTTTACCTCTAGTGAATGTATAGATGATCTTAGACTGGTCTTCTATTTTCTTCTCTAGATCTTGAATTTTTGAGTTTTTCAATTCTTTGCAAACATCCTGAAGTTTCATAAATTCTTTAGACATTTTGTTTGCTTTACTCTCAAGTTCTGCAATAAGAAGATCTTTATTATTATCATTTGAAGTCTGAGATCTTAATGCATTCAAATCTTTTTCTAATTTTTCATTCTTGTTTACTAACTATTTGATTTTAAAATCATTTTCCCTTTCAACAAGAACTTTTGATTCACATTCTTTCTCACATGCCTCATACTTCCAGGGTACACCGGTATATTCCAAGATTGACCTCAGATCCAGGTATCATCAAGTGAGATTAAAAGCGGAGGATGTCGTGAACACAGCCTTCAGGACCAGATACAGGCACTATGAATTTCTTGTTATGCCATTTGGTCTAACGAATGCTCCGGCTGTGTTCATGGACTTGATGAACAGAGTTTTTCGCCAGTATCTAGATTAGTTTGTAGTAGTTTTCATTGATGATATACTGGTGTACTCTAAGAGTTTTGAGGAGCATGAGATGCATTTGAGGCAGGAGTTGTAAACTCTAAGAGAGGAGAAGTTTTATGCTAAGTTTAGCAAGTGTGGGTCCTAGCTTGAGAAGGTGGCATTTTTAGGCCATGTGATCTCAGGGGATGGTGTTTCAGTGGATCCCAGCAAGATTGACGTGGTAAATTGGTTTAGGCCAAGAAATGTGCAGAAAGTCAGGAGCTTCTTAGGACTGGCAGGTTATTACCGTCGTTTTGTTAAGGGGTTTTCAGCTTTGTCAGGTCTTCTCACGCGGTTGACTAGAAAAAATGACAGATTTGTGTGGGATGAAGAATACGAGCAGAGCTTCCAGGAATTAAAGCAGCGGCTCGTCACTGCACCAGTACTGACGATTCCATCGGGAGGTGATGGTTATATTATTTACAATGACCCGTCTTTGAAAGGGCTTGGTTGTGTGTTGATGCAGCATGGTAGAATAATAGCATATGCGTCCAGGCAGTTGAAGGAATATGAAAAGAACTACCCTACTCACGATTTGGAATTGGCTGCAATGGTACACGCATTGAAGATCTGTTGATGCAGCATGGTAGGGTAATAGCATATGGACGTATGAAGCTCTTAGGGAACTTCATTGACTTAGAGACCTAATTTTAAATTATGGAAAATGTTTTCATAAAGTCTTACTTATGTTTTCCAAGATCAAAGTTAAAGTTTTGAAGTCAGATTTTGAAGAACATATATGGTGAAAGCAAAACAAGCGACTGATGAAGTTTCATCACGCGACTGACATTTTGTATAGATGATTTTTAAGCAAACAAAACCGAGACAGGCGAATGACCCCTTAATGTCTAGTCGACTGACTCAACACTGTGTTTCAAAATAAACTGAAATTTAAAGTCACGGGTGACTAATCCTTGTATCATAGTCAACTGAGGTACATGTTTTAACTTTCAAACAGCGTTTGGAAAGTTTCCAAAACTGATTTCTTGACTCCCAAACTTGGAGAATACTTGGAAAATACGACAAGAAACTTGGAAAAACGATAATATGCTCTATTATTCTATAAATACTTGTTATTTTCACAAATTACAACAACAATCAAGCACATACGAATTACAAATTTAGAGTTCTCCTGCTGAAATATTTTCTAAAGTATTGTTGTGCTTTTGCTGATACAACCCATGGTTTTCTGATCTATTCTACTGAGATTTTCAAATCAAAATCAGAACCCTGGTGATATTCTACTAAGCTTCATTTTTCTATATTTTTTATTGATTGAAGTGTATTGATTTCAATTGTACTAATCCGCTCTAACTAAGAGTACTTGTTCTACGAACAAAAGTTGTTTCCTTGTTCTTGTTTTTGATTGACGATTCAGGATTGTTGGATCGTTGCCTAGCGGAGGGTGTTCTCGTTAGAAAGGGATCTCCACCTCAAATAGAGAGAGGCTGTAACTTTTCCTGGTAAAGAAGTTGGAAAGAAATCCTCACAGTGTGTTGCTTGGGGCAAGGACGTAGGCCGCTGGACGAACCTTGTAAAAAATCTAGTGTTCCTCTCTTCTTTCCTAAATCTCTTTACATTCTTGCAAGTATAAAAATTGTGTGTATGTTTATTTAAATTGTTAATAACTTGCTAGATATTTGGGAATTGCTAGAATACTGATTAGTTTTCGTAATGCCCCGAACCCAGTGGGGCCCGGAGTGCTACTATTTCATTAAAAAAAACCCTATAATAATCTCTGATACCACTAATATAACAACCCAAACCCGAAAGGGGGTCCGGGTTCTAAACCATCCCAGTTACACATATGTATCTCCATGTTATATATTACATCCCAAAATCAACAAAGCATAACAACCCAGTGTCTCACAACCACTTATAATAAACCAAAAATCTATTCCCAGCCCTGTAGTACGCTAGGCTCGATTCCCTCTAAGACCTGAAATATGAGATGGATATTGGGGTGAGACACTTCTTAGTAAGATGGAATAGATTATTATCAGTGTGTGGCTAACATGAGTTTTAGTTTAAACAGATATAACCATTAATGTAATTTTAAATAAACAAAACATTTGTAAACTATAACTCACACCTATATAATTTTAAAATGCATATTTTTCTTCAATATACAAATACATATAACACCAGCTCAAAAATAGCCCCATTTATATAAATTTATAAACATGTATAAAAATCGACAATCACCCCTTTCATAGCCCTCCACACATTACATGGTCATTTCACCCCTTTCGTGGTCCTTCACACATTACATGGCTATTTCACCCGTTTCGTGGCCCTTCACACATTATATGGTCAATTCACCCCTTTCGTGGCTCTTCACGCGTTACATGGCCAATTCACCCCTTTTGTGGACCTTCACACGTTATATGGCCATTTCATCCCTTTCGTGGCCTTTCATGCCATGCCCCAAACCCACTAGGTGGGACTCAAGGTGTGATGAGACCATTCACCATCTCTGATACCATTCACGCAACGAAATAATAATTAAACAACCTCAATAAAATACCAAAGTAATATATATACATCCCCAAAGAGTGTATCCATTTATCCAAACATTTCATATTACATAACCGGCATTTAAAAACATAAACTATACATACATTAGTTCTTACAACCACTAACAAGTTAACAAAATTCTAAACCTTACCCCCGAAGCTTTCTAAGCTCGATTACTTGAAGGACCTGAAAAGATAATAATTTTCTGGGGTGAGACACCTCTCAGTAAAGAAGAAATAAACTATAGAAATGTGTGACAGAAGAGTTTCAATATAATAAAATATTGTCATTTCTTAATCCACCACAACAAAGCATACACATACATATCCAAGCACACAAACATAAATATTTATCGAAAAAAGTTTCCAAGGAAAGGAAAATTACACGCCCATATATGTACCTTCCCTCTACTCTGATACCTTTCTAACCCTACCCTTTGATTCGGTATGGCTACAACGAATACCGATTAGGGCACTCACCTTTCACAGTAAGCCCCTGGGCGGAGAGATTTATTTTTCCATAAATATTCTCATACTAGTTTTCACACATATTCACATCAATCATCTCACATAGTCTACAAATATATACACCACAGTTCATCCACACAGGAAAACAATACATTCCATTTATCTCAGTACATGGCCCACATAGGACTACTACGTACTACACAATACGTGGCCGACATAGGACTATTGCTTACTATCTCGATACTGGCCCACATAGGACTACTGCGTACTATCTCGATACTGGGCCACATAGGACTACTGCATACTACCCAATAGGTGGCCCAAATAGGACTACTGCGTATAACACAATACGTGGCCCATATAGGACTACTGCATACTACCCAATACATGGCCCACATAGAACTACTGCGTATGACACAATACGTGGCCCACATAGGACTACTACGTACTATCTCGATACGTGGCCCACATAGGACTACTGTGTACTATCTCGATATGTGGCCCATATAGGACTACTACGTATGACACAGTACGTGACCCACATAGAGCTACTATGTAATTCATTATACGTGGCCCACGTAGGGCAGCTACGTATTTCACTACACGTTAACACTCACAATAGACAGCATTCACCTAAATAGGCAGTATTCACAACCGAACAGTATTCACCAGCAAACAGTGTTCACAACCAAGCAGTACTCACAACCAAACAATACTCACATCCAGACAGCACTAACAAGCAAACGATATTCACAACCGTACAGTATTTACAACTAGAAAATTAAGAATTTCCAGCCACATGTTTTTTCCCCAATTATGATTTATAATCAAAAATCATTATTTTCAATTGCCTAAATTGTTCAGAAAAACATACTATAATTATATGGTTCCTATACTCAAAAATAACCAATTCAAATTTAATAAAAAGTCTAGTATAATTTATTCCCCCTTACCTAATCCTCGATGTTCTATCTAAAACAAATGGAAAAACGGAATCTTGTATTCCAAAAATTCTAACTTAATCAATTTAACCCCAGAATATTTATCATTTAACATTTCCTAAGCCTAGACACTCCTAATAATTAATTTAATATTAAAAATATCCTACTTACCCTAATTTTGGAGTGGTGCCCAAGAACTCCAAATCAAGTTTCTGCTCCAGCTAACTTGGAGAGAATCGCCCTAGAAACCTCATGGTGGTTTCCGATCGTCAAATTGGGCTAAATTTGGACTAGAATCGAAGACAGAAGGTATGAGAACCGAAGCCCTAGAGAGAGAGTGATAGAGGAGAGAGATTTTCGCAGAGAAAGTATCTAGGGCCTCTTTATAAGCTACCCTTCGTCAACGAATTTAAAAGGCTCATCGACGAATCCAAAGAGGACATTTGTTGACGTAAACATCAAGTTCGTCGACAAATCCATTAAAAATCTAAATTTTCTTGCTCTCAGTAATTCCTTATCGATGAGACATGTGTGCTCATCGACGCGACCAAAAAGGACATTCGTTAACAAAGAAAACAAGTTCGTCGACGAGTCCCTGGTTGATGCCCCTTTTAAATTTATTTTCTCTTTATTTATTTTCCCTTTTTATTTTATTTATTTTATTTTCTTGGTTTGGGTTGTTGCATTCTCCCCCCTTTACAAAATTTTTTCCTTGAAATTCGTTAATCAACATATATTCAATCACGCATTTCACACATTTCAATCTATTCTAGCATGTGAACAATAGCATCACCGAAAATAAAATAAAACTTATTATCTATCCCAAACATAAACACATTACCTACGCCTCTAGTAGTGTTTTTCTCAGTTGGGGAAAGTGTGTAGATATGCGTTGGCCCGCCGCATGGCACCAAATTATTCCCCCAATTCTGATCTGGAATGGGTGCGTTGCTTAATGTCCCTGGTTTTGACCCAACAGCTTATGACAATCTCGAGCTATGTGGTCGTACTTGCCACACTGGTAACACATAGGACCCCTACCCCAACATTCTCTCTGATGCCTTCGATTACACTTCACGTAGAAAGAGGGTGTTGAGTTACCCCGATGGCATTGATTGCATATAACTGGCTTAACCCCTAGTATCTCTGTCTCCCCTCCATGGACCCTATCTGACATTAGCATGGGATCTGGGAGACATAGGTCTCTTCCTCTGCTTTGAGATCCCTACACCTACCTGCAAGCTCAACTCTGCAACAGTGGCTTTATCCATTAGTTATGAAAAGTTTTGTGTCTGTAAGCATGCCACATGCCCAAGTATTTTCTGTTTCAAGCCCCTCTCAAACCACCTCTCCTTTCGATATTCATCTGGGACCATGAAAGGAGCGAATCAAGAAAGCTCCATGAACCTAGCAGTGTACTGTTGCACAATGAGATGCCCCAGTGTCAAATTGAAGAATTCCTCCGCCTTCGCATTCCTGGTGGTGGCAGGAAAATACCGGTCATAGAAGACCTTCTTGAAATGCTTCCATGTCATAATAGTAGGTACTACTTACTGCTCTTCCAATTACTTCGCTACCAGCCACCACCGCTCGGCCTTTCTTGTTAGTTTGAAAGTGGCAAAGAGAACCTTATGTTACTCAATGCAATCCAGCACTGTCTGTATCTTTTCCATCTTCTGCACCCAATTCTCAACTATGATTGGGTCAGCACCTTCCATAAAAGAAGAGGGTCTTAGGCAGGTGAATTGATCAATCGAACAGCCCTAGTTCATTGGTGGGTAGCTCGATCCCTCTAAGTCCCACCTCATGTCTTCCCTGACCTGCCGAGCTATACCTTGCAACAATCGAGAGGTTTCAATCTCATCCCCACTAGCAGCCCCTAACTTATTCTCCCTTTCAGCATCCACATATTTACCTCTAGATCCCATTTTGTAAATAGGACAGGGGCAAATTTAGAATTTCACATCTTACCACAACTGGTACAGTTATAAAACAAGAAACCAGATTAATATTCAAATCCTCAATTAAACATCCATCATTCAACTAACCTCAATCTTCTTAACCTTCGAGTTCTAATTCCAAGTTTCAATCTCCCTGCTTGGAAACATCACCATCGATGGATTTATCGTGGTTTTCTAAAACCATCGACTGATTCGGAAATCACATAAATTCATCAAGGGATTTCTACCTCCAACCTACGAAACAATACTCAAATTCCTATCAATACCCTCATCCTAACTCGAACCTATACTCTGGTATTAATCCGCCTAAAGTCTACAAAATCTATAACCTAAAGCTCTTATACCACTTTGTCACACCCCGAACCCGCCAGGTGGGACTCAAGGTGTCATGAGACCATTCACCATTTCTAATACCATTCATGCGGTGAAATAATAATTAAACAACCTTAATAAAATATTAGAGTAATATCTATACATCCCCAAATAGTGTATCCATCTATCTATGCATTTCATATTACATAATTGGCATTTAAAAACATAAACTATTCATACATCAGTTCTTGCAACCACTCACAAGTTACCAAAATTCTAAACCCTGTCCCCGGAGCTTTCTAAACTTGATCACCTGAAGGACCTGATGTAGACACCCAAAAAAATAATAACAATAAAATAATAAAGGAATAAGGGAGAATAAAGGAAAATAAAATAAGGAAAAAGGAATTATATTAAGGAGCATCAGTAGGAATTCGTCGATGAATCCAGGGTTCTCGTCGATGAACATCCTTCTAGATCTTGTCGACGAAGTACACGTGTCTCATCGAAGCGAGGATACCAAGAGCAGGAAATTCAGGCCATTAAGGGTTCGTCGATGAACTCATTATCTTCATCAACGAATACCCTTCTTTGACTCATTGACGAGTACACGTGTCTCGTCAATGAAGCCGCATAGCTAGCAATTTATATATATGCAAAAATCATATTTTTGGTGAGAAACTCATATTCTCTCCCACTCTCTCTCTCTCTCTCTCTACCTCCGGCCTCTCTACCTTCTCTCTTCAGATCTGGCTCCGTTTTTCCCTATTTTAACGATTGAAAGTTACCATGATGATCCTGAGGAGATTCTTTACAACTTAGCCAGAACGAACTGTTGATTTGGGATTCTTGGGCACCATCCCAAAACCAGGGTAAGTAAGTTATTTTAGGGTTAATGAGGTTATTTGGAATATGTGAACCCAGGAAAGGTGTTAGATGGTAATATATTGGGATTTAAGTTGTTTGAACTGGCATTAATGCAATTTTAGGTTTTGGAGTTCTGGACACTGTAAGAGTGGTTTAAAGCTTCTAACAGGTTTCTTAAGAATCAAGTAAGAGAATAGATTAAGTCAGGTATTTTTAAAAATTTATTTATGAATTAATGTAGTTTTTGGGAATACTGGTATTGAACAGATTGTATAGCATATTATAGTATAATACAGAGTAGAACTCACCTGTGTGGCATGAGTATAAGTTTAATGGGATAATAGTATGTCAGAATATATTATTATTTCATAGAATTAGTATGATTTTATAGTAATTTTTAGAAAGAACATAAATAGTACAGAAGGTAAGATATTTAGAGTATATTGTGATACGATAGCCGACGCAGATGTCGTGTAATGATAGTTGGTGCAGATGTCGTGTAATGATAGCTGGTGCAGATGCCATGATATGATAAGACGGCGCAGACGTCGTGATCAGTTTTAATATGACAGTTTATTCAGAAATTATGAAATGACAGATTTTATTCAGAAATATGTAAAATTAAGATTTTATTTGAGAAATATGAAAATGTTATTTATGAATAGAAATATTTTATGTGAAATGTATTATATAGTAACAGAGTTGGATGGTTACGTATGTTATGAGCGCAGTACCATTGCTAGCTAGCCAGATCGGAGAGTAGGATACCCACTATGTGCCGACCCGTTAGAGGCTGACAAAGAGTAGGATGGGCGGACCAAATTGGTGTATAGCCGAAAGTGCAACCACACTTTTCAGGAAGTGTGGGTCAGAGGCCGATTAGCCCCTAAGTGTAGGATGTGAGTAGGATACCCACTGTGTACTGGCCCGTTAGAGGTTGACGGAGAGTAGAATGGGTAGACCAAGTAGGGTGGGCAATCGTGCGTAGTTATGTCATGTTTGACTTAACCTAGTAGGTCAACTAGCGTTAAGTCCAACCTATGGGCCGCATAACCCAAGTCATGCGGGGATAATTCATGATTGGTAGCTATACATCCAAGGTAAGAATTCAGTAATATACAAATTTATTAGATGATTTAAATGATACGAAAATTCATTATGATATAGTAAGATTACGTCTAAAAGTATAGATTTTCATGTGTTATCATTTACAACTTAAAATATATATTACAATTATACTACTTGCAGTATATGTTTACAATATGATAAAACTCACATTGCCACACACTGATATTAGTCTATTTTCCTTACTGAGAGGTGTCTCACCCCAGCATTACAAATATTTCAAGAAACCCCCACAAACGAGTGGAGTGAGCTCCATGATAGAGGAGTTCATAGGCACTACCCCAGTTGCAGGGTAAGTAGTCAAGTCCGGAGCAGGATGGATTTTTGGGGTATATATATGTATATATAGAAATAGTGAAACTTTGGTATTATATATAAGTTAGGTATATTATAGATTCCGCTGCTTAGATGACATGTATGTATAAACAGGTAAATTCTCGGTACCTATGCGTCCGGGTTGACTTTGACTACGTTTTATGGTATCAGAGTATTAATAGTATGTGGAAAAAAAAATATAGTAGAAAACTTGACGTCGTTACACCTAAAAAGATAATAATTCGCTGGGGTGAGACACCTCTTAGTAAGGAAGAAATAAACTATAACAATGTGTGGCAGAAGAGTTTCAATATAATAAAATATAGTCGTTTCTTAATCCCCCACAACAAAGCATACACATACATATCCAAGCACACAAACATAAATATTTATAGGTGAAAGTTCCCGAGCATAGGAAAAATTATACACCCATACATGTACCTTCCCTTTGCTCTAATACCATTTGTAATCGTACCCTTTGATTCAGATGTGGTTACAACTGATACCAATCAGGGCATTCACCTTTCACAATAAGCCCTCGAGCAAAGAGATTTACTTTGCCATAAATATTCTCATACCAGTATTCACACATATTCACATCAATCATCTCGCATAGTCTACAAACATATACACCACGGTTCATCCACATAGGAAAACAATACATTCCATTGATCTCAGTAAGTGGCCCATATAGGATTACTGCATACTACACAGTATGTGGCCCACATAGGACTACTATGTACTATCTCAATACTTGGCCCACATAGGACTACTACATACTACCCAATATGTAGCCCACATAGGACTACTGTCTATGACCTAATATATGGCCCACATAGGACTACTGCATACTATCCAATACATGGCCCACATAGGACTACTGCGTATGACACAATATGTAGCCCACATAGGACTACTGCGTACTATCTCGGTACGTGGCCCACATAGGACTACTACGTATGACACAGTACGTGGCCCACATAGAGCTACTGCGTACTTCACTATACGTGGCCCACATAGGGGAGCTACATATTTCACTACACGTTAACACTCACAACAAACAGCATTCACCCAAACAGGCAGTGTTCACAACTGAATAGTATTTACTAACAAACAGTGTTCACAGCCAAGTAATATTAACAACCATACAGTACTCACATCTAGATAGCACTAACAAGTAGGCGGTATTCACAACCATACAATATTTACAACCAGATAATTAAGAAGGATTATTTTCCTGCCACACAGTTTTTCCCCAATTATGATTTATAATCAAAAATAATTATTTTCAATTTCCTAAACCATTCAGAAAAACATACTATAATTATATAGTTCCTATACTCAAAAATAACTGATTCAAATTTAATAAAAATCCTGGTATAATTTATTTCCCCTTACCTGATCCTCAATGTTTTGCCTCAAACGAACAGAAAAACGGAACCCTGTATTCCAAAATTCCTAACTTAATCAGTTCAATCCCAGAATATTTGTAATTTAACATCTCCTAGGCCCACACACTCCCAATAAGAAATTTAATATTAAGAATATCCTACTTACCTTAATTTTGGAGTGGTGCCCAAGAACTCCAAATCAAGTTTCTATTCCGGCTAACTTGGAGAGAATTGCCCCAGGAACCTTGTGGTCGTTTCCGATCGTCGAATTAGGCTAAATTCATACCAGAATCGAAGAGATAAGGTATGAAAACTGAAGCCCTAGAGAGAGAGTGAGAGAGGAGAGATATTTTCATAGATAAATGATCTAGGGCCTCTTTATAAGCTGTCCTTCATTGACGAATTTAAAAGGTTCGTTAACGAATCCAAGAAGGACATTTGTCGACGAGATCATCAGGTTCATTGATGAATCCATTAAAAATATGAATTTCCCTAGTCTTGGTAATTTTTTGTCGATGAGACCCGTGTACTCGTTGATGAGACCAGGAAGGACGTTCGTCCATGAAGAAAACAAGTGCATCGACGAGTCCCTGCTTGATGCCCTTTTAAATTTCTTTTCTCTTTATTTATTTCCCCTTTTTCTTTTATTTGTTTAATTTTCTTGGTTCGGGTTATTACACTTCACACATTACAAGGCCAATTCACCCCTTTTGTGGCCCTTCCATCGTATAACACCATATATACAATGTACATAGTAAAAACAGTAACATGATCTCTTTTTCACAACTTGGTATAAAACTGACATTTCATAAATTCATATTATTCTTAACAATTTCTGAGATCAGTATAAAACCATAACTTTCACTATATAATACCATAAAAACCATCAGGTTTAATTTTGTAATAATAATAAACATTCTCATGCCATACGATTTGAGTGATGTATCATAATATAATAAACTGCACAAGGAAAAATATACTTTACTGAAAATAAAGGTATGATCATCTCCAAGGTTTAGTTTAACTCAGTACATACGTTTTTCACGAAAAGGATATGATCACCCTACTCACTTTAGTTTTCCCCAAATATGTATATAATACCAAAACCCTCATTTTCATACGCCTGATTCAATCAGAAAATCATACTTAGTATTCTTGTATCCGTATACTTCAGTTTAATTGGTTCACTTTTCAAAAATTACTAACATAGTATAATCCTCTTATCTATTCCTGAAAAACTACCTACAACCTTTGGAGAAAACCCTAACTTCTTAAACTTGGCCGAGGAGCAAGGGCCGACACGTCAGGAGGAAAGAGAGAGAGAGAGAGAGAGAGAGAGAGAGAGAGAGAGAGAGAGAGAGAGAGAGAGAGAGAGAGAGAGAGAGAGAAAGAGAGAGAGTTATGAAAAGTGACATAAAAATATTAGGTTTCCTTTTATAGACCCCTTGGCCTATAGGAAACCGTCAACGGTTTCCCTAAGACTATTGAAACCGTTGACAGTTTTCCTAAGGTCCTCAAACCGTCGACGATTTGGTCCTGTCCCAAACCTTTTTCCTTCCTTTCTTTTCCTTTCTCTTTTCTTTTCTTTTTCTTAGTTCGAGTTCCTACGTTTTTTATTTAAGGAACTATATTGATTATCTAAGTTGAATTGAAAGTTTTGATTAAATTTGAATTGCTGGATATAATTATTGAAGGATGTCTTGTGAAATAAATTAAAGGAAAATTACAGGGCATTTAAGATAATCTTTCTGAAATTTATATTGTCTTTAATATATTCTGTGAAGAAAATCTTATCTGACTTATTATCTATCGAAGTAAGTTGAATTCATAATATCATCTTTATATTGGATTGTTGGTTGGCAAGGTGGTTGGTAAAAATTGTATTGATTGGTTGTATTGTGTGAACATAATCAAGTTAAATTGAAAAAGGATTGTGTGACTGAAATCAAACTAAAATAAAAAAGGGTTATACTTAATTAAAAAGTTTTTTAAAAAGAAATTTTTAAAACCCAATTCACCCCCTCCCCCCTCTTGGGAGTACACCTTACTTCTCATGAATTAAATCTAACAATTTGGTATTTCTCTTAATACTTTTGTGAGGCCCTTTTATTGTTTTAGATTTACTACATGAATCACATTTTTCAAAATCCTTTCCAACATTTGGAATTAATCTCAAATTACTCATGATTCATACGTATCTATTATTAACATCACATAAATGAGCATGCCAAAAATTTAAGGAAGAAAGAAAGTAAACAAAACTTGAGGATGCTTTATTGTTGTTCTCAATACTTAACTGAAACATGTCCTCACAAACATATCCTTTGTCCACAAATATCTCATTCTTAATAATTACATATTGATCAGATTCCATGGTTTGTTTAATCCGTGCCTTATTAAGAAGAAAACCCGACACCATATTCTTTCTAATGGAAAGAGTATAATACACATCTTTTAATACTAAGACCCTTCCAGATGCAAGACTTCAATTCAACCTCACCACTACCAAGCACTTGGGTGGTAAGAGAATCACCAAGCATAATGACTTTAGGTTTTTTAAAAGGAGTGTATACCTTGAACCAAGTTTTATCATAGTAGACATGTCTATTAGCACCTGAGTCTGCCCACCAACCTTGAATACTATGGACCATATTTATGTATGTAATCATTACCACAAACGATTCCTCAACTCTATTGGCTTGAAGATTAGGTCCGCGTTTTTTAAATTTATAAATTCGAGCAATATGCACACTTTTGCCACAAATGAAACAAACATTGTTGTTTTACTTCTTTTGATTATGAGGGTGTCCTTGGCTCCAATTCTTTTAATTAGGGCTGCCCTTATTTTGGTGAGGTCCACCATTATTTTTCATATTTTTCTTCTTAGACTTTAGTTGTGGGTTTTTAGAAAAATGATTATTAAGCAAATAGTATGTTCGAAAGCAATTAAATTTACCTTTATAGTATTACCATTATTAACATTACCATTGCTTTCCTACATAAGCACATCTTGCCTTTTTGCCTTCTCCTCTACATAGATTCGAGTTAAAAAGGTCTCGAGAAACATATCCTTCTGCTTGGGGCGCATACTATTTTGGAATTCTCTCCAGGATAGAGGTAACTTGTCAATGATTCTAGCCACAACAAGATTGTCTCCAATCTTGATGCTTTTGGATGTAACTTCTACCACTATCATTTGGAAATCTTGTGCTTGCTCTACAACTGATTTTCCATCCACCATTTGATAGCAGAAAAATCAGCTAGTTGCATATTTCTTTGCTTCTGTTTCCTCGGTATCATACTTATTTTGCGAAGCCTACCAAGTTTTCTTTGCAGGGGAATAAGTAATATCATAATAATCATAAAAATGATTAGAGAGACAATTTAAAATATAAAATCAACATTTATACTCATCCTCTTCATATTCTTCCAATTTTTTATGGTGGTCAACTAGCTCGTCTTCTTTCATGTTCTCAATATTGATTTTTTTAGGATGTTTCTTGGTAAAAACATAAGCAACCTTGAGGAGATTCAAGCAGAAGAGCACCTTACCTTTCCATCTCTTGAAGTGGGCTCCTTTAAACTAAAAGGGCTTGTTGAGATCTCAAATATTTTCATTGGGCTTTTCAACTATAGTTTTTATTTTATTTTTTTTAATCTCCTTAAAATTGTTAGGAAATATAGTACAACTATATAAAAGCTTAAATACAAATCAAACACAAATACAAATATAAATATGATTCTCAATAAGGTTGAGGCACAGAGATCTCGCTCTCTTTAAGGAGATTCAAGTCCTCTGTGATTTGTTCAGCTAAGCCCAAGAACTGGTGCAGTAGAACTTCGCTTTGACTTCTCTCCTCCAAGATACAACAGCCCGAATTGAATTGTACGACTCAATCCAGTTATGCACAAATGGAAGAGTATGAAACCTGACAAAGAACACCTTTCGTAAGATGAAAAACTCTTTATATTTGGATAATAGGATAGTATGATAATTAGTGATGTAAATGGAATTGTTTATAAAGATGTATCTTAGAGCCACTGCCTTAGGGTACATATAGGCATACAAGACCTAAAAACAAGGTTGAATTAATATATTAATTTAAGAAACATAAAAAACCAAAACCTAAATAAATAGATGCCTAACTCTAATGTATGTTTTTCCAAAGAGTTAAATAAATAGGAGTCTTACTTCAAGGTACATGCCCTTTCCAAAGATTCAATTAACTAAAAATCTAACTCCAAGATACATACCCTTTCCAAGAACTCAATTGAATAAAGTCTAATTCCAAGATGATTAATAAACATACGATCATGATAACACCCACAACATATTGTTGGGCATTTCATCACTAAAAATATTTATATATCACAGATCCACGAACATAAGATCATGACAACACCCACAACATATTGTTGAGCATTTCATCACAAAAAAATTTTGCATATTGAGGACTACACATTAAACCTTCTCCAACTTCAAATGTATCATCCTCTCTAATGACTTTTTGAGTTTAATCCCTGTTTTGATGTTAACAAAGCACAATTATATCATTTGTGCATTTAGTGTTTGAACAAGTCTATATCTTAACATGCACATGTGGTAAAGGGAAAATGGAAGCCAGAAGGGACTTAAAGAATACGTCATCTGGTGCATTCCATGAAAGATAGAAGAGCAAAGAAGAAGAAGACATATATTGTTTTAATTTGTAATGCATTTAGGATTGTCTATATTAATGCAAATCTTGCATAATGTGGATGGATGCTCAGTAATTACCATAGACAGACCTTAGGGGACCCAACCTTCCATTGAAAAGTTATTTTCATTAAAATTAGAATCATACAAAAGGGTTTAAATCATTTGAAGATCAAAAATAGGGCTAAACTTACATTATAACAAGGCCCGGTCGACCAACCCCTTCACATTTAAACAAGCCCCAGTTGACCGACCATGCCTTAGGCTAGAAGTCAAAGTTTGACAAGGCACAGTTGACTGACCAGTTTTGAATTAAGTTTTTACAGTCAACTGACCTTGGAACTTTGCCTTTTTGTATTCCCCAGTCAACCGACACTGTTCACTCGACCGACTGGCTCTTGTGGACAGCCGAACGAACTAACGAAGGGTTCGGAATCTCCTTTGGTTAGCCGACTGGCAATTTGCTTAGTCGACTGAGCCCCTAAAAACTTTGAATTTTTAGCTTCAATAAGCCGACCGACGAAGTCGTCAATCGATTGACCCTTTCAGGTTGCCAAATTTTTTAATAATTCCCTCCGTGTCCCTAATGGTCAAATTTTCTGGGAACTCTATATATAGTCCATTCATAAGCTTGATTAAAAACTTTGATTAGCCAAAAATCCTCTCAAACTTTTTGGGTATTTTTCTTTCGGAAAATCAAAGTTCCCCCACATTTTATCTTACAAAAATCTTTTTGGGGCAAAAACTTATACTCTCTCCTACTTTCTTTGTTTTACAAAATCATTTGAGAGAGATTATTTAATTTCTCATACTCCTTTATTTTGAATATAATTTGGAGAAATTAATTTTTAAGTTATTCAAAAAGGCTTGAGTAATGTATTCAAAAGGCTTGAGTAATGTATTCAAGTTCATATATGTTTGCTTGAAAGGGTTTTTATTTTATTTATTTCATATGCTTCAAAGATAAAATTCTCTCATATTCTTCTTTTGAAAAATTATTTTTGAGAAATTATTTGTTCTTCAAGTTGGGCTTGAGCACATATTTTCATTTATATATATGGTGCTTGAAAAGTCTATTTGCATTTGTGCTTTCATAAAATTTTCTTAAAATCACTTGAAAGCAAAAACCCTAAGTTCTCCTACTTTTTATTAAAAACATTTTTGGAGAAGTATTTTGTTAGGGTTTGAATCTTTGAGTATTTATCATATAAATCTGATTCAAAGATCACATAAATTATTTTTGGTAAAAATACACAAACCCTATTGAGCATCATTTCATATCATTTAAGAGTGCATTTAGATCTTCAATTTGTACATCTTTGCTTATTTTGAAAAGCAATCATTTTGTACAAAAAAAAACTCATATTTGAGTACTAGTTTAACTCAAGTCCGGTGAGGTGAGCTGGGGAGACTCCGCCTCGTAAGGAGGAACCAGTTTGGCTCAGCCTAATAATTGAGCTGGGGAGACTTTGCCCCGTAAAGAGGAACCAATTTGACTCAACCTAGTAGTTGAGTTAGGGAAACTCCGCCCCATAAGGAGAAGTGTAAACGGCTTCTGCTCTACCCGTTTAAGTGAGCAAGTTAGTGGAATCTTTAGGGGGTTTGCCCAAGGCGGGGATGTAGGCAAGATTAGCCGAACCTCAATAACAAATCTTGTGTGTGTGTGTGTGTCTCTCTCTCTCTCTCTCTCACTATCTCTTTTAATTTTTGCACTTTAAATTATGTACGTGTTTCTTGTTCATTCAATGTTATGATTATTTTGTATGCACACATTTAATTTAAATGAGATATACTCTACACGTGTATGCTTGTACTCATTACTTAAATCATTTTACATACACGCTTATATTTTGAACAAAATATGATTTTTGGTGAATGGGAAATTTAATTTAGCCAAAAAGTTTTAAAACCCAATTCACCCACCTCTTGGGATCACACCATAACTGTCAATTGGTATCAGAGCCTAGTTGTAATAAGCTTAATCGTTTTTGCATAAAGATTGCAAGGGCTCATATTTGGTGTATCCCTGTTTTGAGGGTAAATCCTTTGCGAATTCTCCACTGCCTTCATTGTATGGATTTTACCATTTGAATATTGAAATATTTTTATTTTATTTTATTTTATTTTGGTAAAATCAATTGATGGGAGGATTTTGTTAGCTTTGGTATATTTCCAAGAGGGGGGGTTAATTGGGTATTTAAAAATTACTTCCTAGGTTAAACTAAATCAACAGCAGCCTTACACAAACCTAGGGTTTTTCTATTTAATTAGAACCCAATCAACACATGCATTACCTACAATGAATTAAGCATACAACATACATATGCTGAAAAATAAAAGTGCGCAAAATAAATTTGCAAAAATGTAAAGAACACGCACGATATATTATCAGGGTTTGGCCAACTCTGCCTACATCCCCGCCTCTAACTCGCAAGCCCGAGGATTCCACTAATGCTCACTTAATGGGTGGAGCGACACCGATTACAACCAGGTCAATTAGCACAGGGCTGACCTCAACCTTTATAAATCTCCTTGCAGGGCGGAGAAGGCCCTAGGTCAAATTCACAAGGCTGACCCTAACCTTTACACAATCCTTACCGAGCTGGATTACCGCCCCCTCAAGCCACGCCTGGAAATACAACAGATGTGCAGTACAATATAAATTTTGTGTACAATTTTAGTGCTTCTCCAACAAGAAGATTTGTACCACTACGCACAGTCACTAAACAATGCACATCAACACGATAGGAGCTATAAGCTCAGTGATGTGAATGTGTGCAATCTACACTCACTACAATGTGTGTTCTCAAATAAGCACAAGAGTGTATACTAGAACTATCTTTGAAACTATATATCAATATATCTCAATCGTAAGTCTAGGGTTTCAAAAATGTCTACCAAGAGTATTCTGAATATATCAAAACAATATTTTCTCAATATTCAAGCACAAGGAGATATTCAAAAAATAAGTTTGTAAAATATTTTTGCACACAAAAATATAAGCCCAAATGAGTCTTGCAATAATAATGTAAAGACCCACTTAGCTATAAGATTTTTCCCACACAAAGATTTATCGAATTAAATCAGTGGAAAAAAATTTTGCTTAACTCTCAATATGAAAATCAAATATCAACAAATGTAATAAGAGTTATAGCTTTGTAGGATCTCTCAAGATATACTTACTCAAAAGGATTTGGTAAGGGAATGATAAAAGAATGAGTATATGGGATGTGAATGAAGAAAAGACACTCAAAAATTTAGAGAAAATTCTTCTTAATCAAACTCCCTAATCTTATCTTAATTTTTGCAAATGAGGGTCTATATATAAAGATAGGAAAAATTATAGTCATTGGGGACATATAGGGTATTATTATAATTATTTTAAAACATATTAACCAAATTAACCCTGTTTAAAAATATTAACCATGGTAAAAATAATGGGGCAACCCGAGAGCACCGGTCGACCGAAGGAAGTTTGGTTGACCAAGTTGCTTTAAGTTCGGTCGACCGGGCATTAATTGAACTACAAGTTCGGTCAACCGGACATGGAAGTCCAAGGGAATTTTTTTCATTTAGCATGGTTCGGTCGACCGAGAACCATTTGAACTAGATAGTTCGGTCGACCATACCATTGAGTTCTCACACGTGGGAACTCGATCGACCAGAGCGTTGTTGTGCATTTTAGGCATGGTCGACTAGATGGTCAATATGTTGACTCCTGGGGAGTTTGGTCGACCAAGGTCAAATGAATTGGGTAAGTTCGATCAACCGGGCTATGGTCAATCTGTTGACCTGGCACCGGTTCGGTCGACCGGAAGGATTTTGTACTTGAGAGTACGGTCGATCGAATGTTCACATTTAGTGCATTTCGATCCTGTTTAAGCATGCAATCACCCTATTCAAATAACCATATATATATATATATATATATGCATGAGTGAGTGTCCCAGGGTCATTTTTATGTCTTTTTGAGGACACCAAAAAAATTCAGCGACGATCGACCTCGGTCGACCGAAGGGTGTTTCTTAAGGTCTCTCAAAGGTTATGATTTTGTGTAGGGACCTAGAGTCGTTCTAAGGTCTTTGAGCTTGTAGTTCATGCATGCATAAAATGTAGATTATTACAGACCTTTTCTTAATAAAGATTACAGACCCAAATAGAAATTACAACAAATAAATTACAGCTAGGGTCTTCAGCGTCTTCATTTTCCTCCGGGTCTCTGAGTGCCATCATATGATATTGTCAAGATAAACCTACAATTCAACTCGGCAGACATTAAATACTTGAATATTTGTCATAATAAAAACAAGGTGTGACCCATAGGGTCAACAGATTTGGAAAGTATTGCCAAAAGATTTTTATCCCAATGAAAATATTTTTAATGCATAAGTTCTCATAGCGGAAAATGAATTGAATGAGCATGACATGGTTTTAATGCATATAAATTTGTGTGCCACGCATTTTTTATGTTGTGCCTTAGTTATTAATGTTCTTACAAATCTTATGATTTATACAAGTACTAAGAAAGTTTTAGGAACAATGAGCGGTATGAAAGACCGAGAGAGAGGAGAAAACCACTCTAAGCTTAAACGATTAAGGAGTAAAATGAAAAGGTATATATCTTTCTCCTTCGACTTTATTTGATGTTTTGATTCACATGTTGTATATTTCATGGTTTTTTTTTTTTTTTTTTGTGAATCTAGTGATAATAGCATGCTATCTTATGGGGTGCTTAAAAAGGAATTTCATTAATACTCATAAGATATTAGGATTTATAATATATATATATATATATATATATATATATATATATATATAAGGGGTTATAATGCTTTAAATGTTTAAATAGTGTTTTGTGCTTAAAATTTTAAATTTTAGTATACACTATTGTTATACTAAGATTTTTAGAAAAACAAACTAATATGAAAAGCTTAATTGATAATATCCAATCTATTTCCTTAATATATATATATATATATATATATATATATATATATAATTAGTGAATATATGAATATATTGGCTATCCCCTACAAATTGGACAGAGTTATATTTATTTTCTAAAAAATTTTTAATGCTATATATAGGCTTAAAGTATTAAAAATTTTAAATATAGCATATTTTGTCCATCACATAGATTTGAGGTTTAGGGAATTAATATTGTGTATATTATATAACCCTAAACTCATAATGGAGCTCAAATGATCAAACATATTCAAACACATTTGAAGCTCATTCCCCCATTAGAAATTATTAGTTTAATTTAATCATAAGATGCCAAAGTTAACTCATTGAAAATATAGAGCCTTGGCCAAGTTTTTCTTTTGATATAAAAAATGAAAATTGAGAATATGAAGACTGCAAAATTAAGGGGGAGCAGCAAAATTTAAAATTCACTTGATAAACCTTTTATGGCAATGTGCTTATTTTCAAAACACCATTTTATGGCTATATTTTTGCCTTTGTGTTATTTGCACTAAATGCTACCATCCATTCTTCATTTAAAGTTTGATCATACTAGATGGATGGACTATATTTTTTATATGATCTGCTATTGTGTTGAATGCTACTATCCATTGCTTCATAAATGCTAAATTATTTGATGGATAGTTTATAACTAAATTAAAATGAATTGTATGGTAATTTGAACTGAACATTTACTATCCATAATGCATTAAATGATTAAATCTCTTTGAAGGATGGTCTTACTTTATATGAATTGTTGATTGTACTACTGGAGTGCATGCTAATTGAACTGAACGCCACCTACATGGTTGATACAGTGAATTGTGAATTGCATGCTGGTAGTAGATCTAGGTTGTTGCATGCTTAATGTGAATTACTTGATGAAAACAACCAGATTTTTGTGCATGAATTTTTGGGAAATGTTCTCTTTACATACGACATGCTATCGAAATTTTGTTAGATTTTTCCCAAATAATCAAATCCCTAAAACATGCACTAAGATGATTATGATAAAATGCATGATAAAATAATTTTTGAAAAGATGAGTGAATAATAAAAGAATATTAATTTTTATCCTTAATTGAAAATGCATGCTTAAGAACATATAGGGGAGATAAGCTCCATTCCTAGAGAAAACACACAAAGGACTCATTTGCATCACACGTGTTTAGCTTTTTGAATATTGAGGCTCATCTGAAAACCCTGAACATCATATCTGACTTGTATGGCTTTATATCTAGATATGGATTGTTCATGGTGATGTGCAATACAGTACTCCTTAATATCTATTTCTGAAGCACTTGTGGCTTATAGGGAAAACTATACTGGTCATGTGATAAAAATGGTTTAATAGATACCCAATATAGTTGCTTTATATGATTTAGAATGATTGCTTATACTACTTGGGATATTTAATGAGATTAGTCGT